>NW_017670413.1:372193-376342 GCF_001879085.1 Nicotiana attenuata | reverse complement strand
AGTGATAGATTAGTGTTTCGCTTCGGGGACCTTGAAATGACCCCTTTGCTCGAAGAAATAGGAGGGTTAGCTGGTATTCCTTGGGAGACTCCGGGTTTGCTTATGCGAGAAAATCGCAAGGGTAGGGGTTTCCTCAAGATGATGGGACTGAAGAAAAACCCAGACTTGACTTGTTTGAAGGACTCTTACATTCCTTTCGAATATCAATACGAGAGGTACGGCCATAGCAAGTCCTACCGCACCTACCCAGATGAATTTGCCCTCACCTCATTGGGGCATATCCATAGAAGAGTCTTCATCTTCATATTCTGCTTTTTGGGGATGATAGTATTTCCCATGAAGAAGGCTAGGATCCATACCAAACTGGCCATGGTTACCAAGACTCTAATGGAAGGGATTGGCGGGCAGCCTTTCAGCATAGTACCAATGATTGTCGCAGAGATATACCGAGCCCTAGAAAAATGTCAGCAAGGGGCTAATAACTTTGAGGGCTGTAACTTACTACTCCAACTCTGGCTCATGGAGCACCTCCAAAGGGGTGAATATCAGCAAGAGATCCTACGTAGGGACTGGGATGATCATATCTCCTTCCATCAGCCAAGGCGAATGAACTATATGCCTAACATGTTCGCTCAACCAAAAGACGCTAAAGGATGGGTAGAGTTGTTTGAAAATCTGAAAGAAGACCAAGTGCAGTGGATGTTCGAATAGTTCCCTACTGAAGAGTTCACTGTCCGATCTCGGGATGCACCGTTTCTTATTCTCATCGGCCTGAGAGGAACTTATCCTTATGTCCCTCTCTGAGTCATGAGACAGGCAGGAAGGAAGCAGGTTATACCAAGGGTCGACAAAATGGGTCATTTCAGGGCCGATTTTCAGGATGACGATAGCCCTCATAAGTGCCAAGCTCAGCATATATGGCACTGCAAAATCATACTGGAAAGAGACTCTATTGAGCCGGATAGATACCACGCCGGTTGTTCGCCATACTACTCAGGTTGGCTGGAAGATGATCATGAAGGACTGGGACAACCAGGGTTTGCTCGAGGTCACTGGGTCGTCGATGAAAAGGTTGAGGAGCGGTTTAAGTACAACCAATTGCGTAAGAGGATTCGGGAGCACAAGAATGAACACCGGGAAATTCAAGAAGCTCATCAAAAGTTGATCGAGGAATGGAAGGATATGGCTGTTAGCGCCAACATACGACTAGGGTATTTGGAGCGAGGTTTGGTAGAATTGGAAAGGAAGTTCATCCAAAGGATTGAAAACGGCCAGAATGCTGAGGGAAGTGAAGGAGGACACTAGGCTAGAGCTTACTTGCTGCTGGGACTGCGTGAGCTGGTGAAGCTGTTCGATGGAGCTAAAGATGCCGAGTCTGGGGAAGGTCCTTCTGGGATCAAGTAGTTAGGAGTCTTTCTTTTGCTTTAATGTAATAAGGCCCACGGCCATTAGTGACATTTTATTTCTGCTATTTTGGTGTCGTTTTGGGATTCGTCTTATTTGTTATCAATAAAATGAGGCATTTGGCATTATAAGATCCCCAAATCAACTTGTCGCTAGGCCTACCTCGGGCACAACGAGGCACCTAAATTAGGACACGATTTATATTCTTGCACTATGTGTTTAAATATTGCAACGTTTTCTTCTCATAATCCTTACTGACTTGCTACCTTTTTTTTTACTTTTGTTTTATTCCCCTCCCCAAAAGGTTAGTTCGTGCACTCTGGCATCATCATCCTACTCCACAAGATCTAAGGGCCCTCCACTTCCTCCTCCTCCGAGTCCTATCAGAAACAAGAACAAGGGAAAAATGGAAAACTTGAGCAACATCAGGAAGGAGAGCTCGGTTGAAAGGGTAGAGACTTCTCAGGGTATTCAGGTTTCCAAGGAAAGTGCCTCCCAGCTTGAACAAAAGTTATTGAAATTTCAGGAAGAAATGGACCAAGTTCGGAACTTGGCAAACTTATCATTTTCCCTCACTACCTCGGATGTCAATGCTCCAAATCCTACACCTCCACAAAACTTCCCAAAACCACAAAACTAATCCGCTCACCATCACCACTGCAACAAATGCCACATTTTGAACAACACCCCACTACTCATTCCCGAACCACTAAACTCCACAAATGATCATCCCCACCACACTCCCATGTAACAACCCGACCCGTCGTTACGGGAGTTACCGCCCCGTTTTCCCTGTTTTCTGCTTCTATATGTTTCATTATATGTGTTTGGAGAATTTGAAGTAATTCGGATAGAGTTCGGTTAGAAATGAGACAATAAGTCTCTTTATGAGAAGGATTGTTTGGAAAAGTCAACCGAATGTTGACTTATGAGTTAGAAGGCTCAGAATGGATTTCCGATGATTCAACCAGTTTCGGGAGATGATTTGTGACTTAGGAGCGCAATCGGAATTGAATTTGGAGGTCCGGTGTGGAATTAGGCTTGAATTGGCTAAGGTTGAATTTTGGCAAATTCCGGATGGTAGGTGAGATTTTGATCCGAGGGTCGGAATGGAATTCCGAGAGTTGCAGTAGCTCCGTTAGGTGATTTTGGATATGCGTGCAAAGTTTCAGATCATTCGGAGGTGTTTAGGTCGGGTTTTAGATCAAATGCAAGTTTCGAAAGTTTTAGTTTAACTTAGGCTTGAATCCGTGTAATTCGATGATTTTGGTGTTCATGATAGTGTTTTTATGTTACGAGCAAGTTCGAATGAAGTAATAGAACATATCTGTGCATTTGGTTGAGGTCCCGAGGGCCTCGGGGTGAATTAGGGTGGTTAAACGAGAGTTTTGAGGTGTAATTGCAGGTCAGATTTTTCTGTCATCTGGTGTTTCCGCTTCTGCGGAAATGGACCGCAGAAGCGGCACCGCAGAAGCGGTACCGCAGAAGCGGGTACGTGGTCGCAGAAGCGGTCGTGGCCGGCTAGGGAAATTCCGCAGATGTGGAAGGTGGCTCGCACCAGCGGGTCCGCATAAGCGGATAAGGTGCCGCAGAAGCGGGTTTGAAGGAACCGCAGAAGCGGACTTCGCGTCGCATAAGCGAAGTCCGGGCTTCTAAGTGAAAACCGCTTAAGCGGAAATGTGGCCGCAGAAGCGGTCCCGCATAAGCGAAAGCGGGACCGCAGAAGCGAAAATTGCTGGGCGACAGAAGGGTTTTAAAATAATATTTCATCCGCGACCCTTTCATATTTTTCCTCCATTGTTGACGTTCTTAAGAGCTTTGAACAAGGAAATTCGAGGGTTTTGACTGAGAATCACTTGGAGGTAAGTTCCTTGGCCTAAATATTCGAATTTATGGTAGAAATTACATATAAATTGTAGAAAATTCATCAAAAACGGGTCAGGCTAGGGCTTGGAAAGCTGTGATGTAAAAATGGAATTTGGAGGGTCAAACGAGCTCCGATTTTGGTAAACTTTATATGCACGGACTCGTGGCGAGACGAGGAATCCGTTGGTGTGATTTTCGGAATTTTTCGAGAAGTGGGCCCGGGGTTCGGGTTTTACCAACTTCGTGAATTTTAGTACTTTTCGAGTATTTTTGATTGGGTTATGTTTCTTTAACCCATATTTATGTATTCGTTGTGATTTTGACTAGATTCTACGCGCGAGGAGGTCGATACGAAAGGAAAAGGCATTGCGGACCATTCTACGGCCGGATAGAGGTGAGTAGTTGGTGTATATGATGGCCTGAGGGTTTGAAACCCCGACTTATCACATTGTGACGCTATTGTAGGGCGTGACTCGCACCCCATGGCAGGTGCGGGATTGGTTATGACTGGGGGATCGAGACTTAATCCATCCCGAACAAGAATATTTCTATATTGGCGACTGATACGCACCCTGTATTGAATATATCTGGGCTTATTGCCGTGTTTGGGGCCTTGTGCCGATCTGTAGCATCCTTAGAGGATGAATGTCATTGTGATAGCATGCTTTGTGTAATCATTGATCTCAGTCCTGTGTTTAATCACTGTTATGAAATGCTAAGTCATTTTTCCTGAAGTTAAATATCTAAAGTATATTCTTCTTAATAAATTGGAAATTGGGAAATTAATTGAATCTGTTACGTGACTCATATGCATGTTGTGGACTGAGTATGGATCGGGCTGCACGCCGCAGCGAATGGTATGATTGTATTGCGCTTGGG
>NW_017670413.1:313363-370821 GCF_001879085.1 Nicotiana attenuata | reverse complement strand
CAGCCGTCGGAAGCACCAGACCAGTAAGCTGGGGTAGAATTTTGAGGAGGACCCTCAAAATTCCGAAAAGGGAGGTTGCAATGTCTTGAACCGCGTCGCAATCGTCGGTTCATCTAAAAGAAAATCATTTTAAAATTGTGTAGTTACATCATATTCTTTACTAAATCATGCATAGCTACTATCAGAATTGCTTTGTTTAGCGATGCTACCCCCAATAAAAGCAACAGCCGAATAGGACAAGCGAAGTCCACAGGAGGACGAACTAACCTTCCCCCTTTACAAAACTCACGATTTTTCTTTGAATGCAGGCACCCCAAGACATAAAATCATCAGATACGATTATATACTCATACTTTTGCAGGAATACGACTCTCAGAATCATCACTTACTTACAAGCGCTATCCGCACATGACAGCCCCAGCAGCCACAACGACGCAATCAGCTATCAGCTATCATCTATCAGCTAAGAGCTTTCGTTACTATTCACCTTTTACCTCTGCATTGCATAAGGCTACCTTTCTGCCTTCCGAGACCAAGCCCTGTCTCCATCTACATTTTTTCTTGCATTGCATAAGGCTACCTTTCTGCCTTCCGAGACTAAGCCCTGTCTCCATCTGTATTTTTTCTTGCATTGCATAAGGCCACCTTTCTGCCTTCCGAGACTAAGCCCTGTCTCCATCTGCATTTTTTGCACTGCATAAGGCTACCTTTCTGCCTTCCGAGACTAAGCTCTGTCTCCATCTGCATTTTTACACTACATAAGGCTACCTTTCTGCCTTCCGAGACTAAGCATTGTCTCCATCTGCGTTTTTGCACTGCATAAGGCTGCCATTCTGCCTTCCAAGACTAAGCCCTATCTCCATCTGCATCGGCTGAAAGATCGCCACCTTCATCTACATCTTGCATGGCTGAAATATCGCCATTTTTATTTAAATCCTGTATCGACTGAAATATCGCCACTTTTATTTACATCCGCTGGCTGAAAGATCGCCACCTTCATCTACATCTTGCATGGCTGAAATATTACCATTTTTATTTAAATCCTGCATCGGCTGAAATATCGCCACTTTTATTTACATCCGCTGGCTGAAATATCGCCACCTTCATCTACATCTTGCATGGCTGAAATATCGTCACTTTTATTTACATCCGCTGGCTGAAAGATCGCCATCTTTATTTAAATTCTGCATCGGCTGAAATATCGCCATTTATATTTACACTCTACATCGGCTAAAATAACGCCACCTTTATTTAAATTCCGCATCGGCTGAAATATCGCCACCTTCCGCATTTCATGGGCTGAAAGATCGCCAAATTATTTGAGGGCGTCATTGTTCGGAGGCACCATTTACATAGCCCGAGAACACCATGTCATGGCCTGAATATCCCTTTAATCTTCTGCATATCATTATTCAAAGGCATCATGGTTCGGAGACATCATCCTCATAGCCCGAGAACATCATTCCATAGCCTGCGAATCCTTTATTAAACGCTTCATGGCCCAGGACGTCATGGTCTGAGGACGCTATCCTAGCCGTCCGAAGACAAGCATTTCATGGTCCAATGGGAACTTGCATCACGTTTAAATTTATACACAATATATGTTTGCATCGCTCACTTGCAGGTACACCGGCCAGCAACGGCCGTCACAGCAGGAGTGATCCCGCTCCGGTTCCCGTAGCCTATCAACCGCTAACCATCCTTCCCAACCTGAATATCGCGTCCGTCTTTCGAAATCTCCATCGGCACGTTCCGCCGACGGATTCCCGAACTACATATGGCCTGATTCCTGTAAGACCAGGGATATGTAGGCAGCTCAGGAACCAGAGCTCGGTCAAAATTCTTCAAATCGTTTTATTCGGTCAAAATTGGCCATCATATCTTTACCCGACAACTCTTTCATCCTTCTCGGGTAAAGAGAGGCAGCTGTTGATACCCAATTTTTCCCTATGTATTTTCATACTCAAAAATACTTTCAAAATAGCATGTGTATGCATATATAAGCATGCCCAAGAGTTTTGATATGTTTCCCTAGTTTTTAAGATTTTTAAAATCAATTTATTGTCTATTTCTAGCAGTATAAAATCCAATAATTGCTCCCAGGATTATTATTTTGGGAATAATTTATTTATATTCTCATATTTACACCAAAGTATAATTAAGGTGATTTTTTGCATATTTTTATATAAATTTAATTGACATTTTTAAAGCTAAATTGCGTATAATTACAATTATAGCCTATTTTACAATTAATAGCATTTTACAATTACAAAATCATTCCCAGTATTTTTAGATTAATGATTATATATTATTAATTAATTCAGTGTTTCTAATTTGTTTTAAAATCAGTTTAATTATTTTATAAAAATTAAAAGGGGAGAAATTGGTTATTTAATACATAGCCATTTCCAATTGCAATTGTAGCCTCAATTGACCCCAATTCCACCCCAATATTAAACGACCCAATTTTTATTTTGACTCGACCCCTTAGCCCTATTTCTTAAACCCGTCCGGTTCTCTTTAAATCCTGGCCGTTGATCGTTTGATCAACGGCTGTAACTCGTTCTTTCCTTTTTTAATCCCCTAACCCCTCTAACCCTAATTCATTTGCACAAAGACGCCGCCTCTAAACTCCCTTCATCTCCCAAAAAACCTCTCTAACCCTCCGAAACCCTAACCCTATTCCACCGATCTCCGTCTCACCTCCACCGGAATCCATGGCACCCCTGGCCATGGATGGCCTGTGCTCCCTCTCCGTCACCCTCAGCTTGAGTTACTAGAAGTTTGGAGGCCTAACTTCCACGGTTTCCTTTAGATCTATCTTAGATCTGCAAGATCTATGGCCTCTACGGCCATTTTCCGGCATGTTCAAGGCAATATGAGTCTCTTCGACTCAGGATCCGACTTTCCTCAAGACCTTCTCATTCTAGGGTTTTCTCTGCCATTTTTAAGCCTTCTAAGGTTCTATACTNATATCGCGTCCGTCTTTCGAAATCTCCATCGGCACGTTCCGCCGACGGATTCCCGAACTACATATGGCCTGATTCCTGTAAGACCAGGGATATGTAGGCAGCTCAGGAGCCAGAGCTCGGTCAAAATTCTTCGAATCGTTTCATTCGATCAAAATTGGCCATCATATCTTTACCCGACAACTCTTCATCCTTCTCGGGTAAAGAGGGGCAGCTGTTGATACCCAATTTTCCCCATGTATTTTTATATACTCAAAATAGTCTCAAAATAGCATGTACATGCATATATAAGCATGCCCAAGAATTTTTGTATTTTTCCTTATTTTTAAAGGCAATTTATTGTCCATTTTAGTAGTACAAAACCAATAATTATCCCAAAAAATTATCCTTTTTGTGATTAAGCTATTTTTATTCTCATATTTACACCAAGATGTAATTAAGATAATTTTTGCATATTTTTTACGCATTTGTTTGGTATTTTTAAAGCTAAGCTGCATATAGTTGCAGTTATAGCCTATTTTTACGATTAACAGCATTTTCAAATTGTAAAATCATTTCCGGTATTTTTAGATTAATATTTATACATTATTAATTAGTCCAGTACCTTTAATTTGTTTCAAAATCTTTTTTAACTATTTTATAAAAAATAAAAGAGGGAAAATTGGCTATTTAACAAACAACCCTTTATTATTTCAATCCTGGCCAGTTTAAATACACCCTCCATCAGATTTAATTGTCCCAATACCCAATTAAAACACCCCAGCCCAATCCCTAATATAACCCGGCCCAATCCCGATTTAATCTGAGCTGTTGATCAAATAAGATCAACGGCCCAGATTCCCTTTCCTTAATTAAAATTCTAACTACCCCCTGACCCCTCATTCTTCACCGTCTCTCATCTCTCTACTCTCTCTCTCTCTATCTCTTGTCTCTTCTAGAGACTTCTGTCTCTTCCCCATCTCCGACGAATCCCTTCATCTTCTCCGGCGACCTTCTCCACCGGAGACTATGGATTCCTCACCCTCTGCCTCGTATGGTTCTCTCATTCCGGTAAATATCATCCCTAAGGCCCTCGAAGGGTGAGGACCCGTCTACTCACACCCATGGTGTTCCTGTTTGCTTCAAGCCTCCGAAGTTTGATTTCGAGTGAGGCCTGTGACCTTTGAGGCTCGAACCAGTAATGTTTGAGGTTCTTCTTATCTTTTCTGAGGTTTTCTTTGAAACCCTAATGTTTGGAACCTCTGATTCTTTTAGATTTACAGTAGATCTACGCATATTACGAGTTATTATGATGTTTCCTTTAAAAAAGTTTCTATTTTTTCTGAACGGACCTTCACTTTTAACTAGGGTTCCGAAACCCTTTCCCAAAATGGTTTTCTTTATCGATTTTTAACACTATCTCATGATTTTCCTTCATATTTACCATTGTTGAAGTCTTTTCCTTGTGATTGGGTCAGTATATGTGCTTAATTATCACGAATGTCTTGAAATTCTAGTGATTCTACTCTGTTTTCCCATTAGGGTTTATGGCTCTTCGTCTCCTTTGCATGTATCATGTCTACTCTATTGATTTGTACTAGTATCCGTGTGAAACCCTAATTTTTAGACTTAGAACCCTGAAAGCTGCTCTTTTTTCCTGTGTGCTTGCATTTGCGTTCATGTTTCACTAATCTTTACCCTATGCTGTTTGTCTTTGGGTTCATCTAGCATCCCTGACTCACATGACTCCTAATGTTATATACCAGGGTTTCTGATTTTCGTCTAATGTGTGTTTATTCCCTTTAAATCAGTATTAGTTTGCCACTTTGAATCCTTGAATGATTGTGACTAGTACTTTACTGATTTTGTGTATTTTCCTTTAACCATGATACTTGCCTTAGAACTCTTTGCTGATTTTATGTATTTTCCTTTAACTGTGATACTTGCCTTAACACTCTTCACTGATTTTGTGAATTTCCTTACTTGTTGACATCTGCCTTAACTGATCACTGATTCCCTGCGATACTAGGGGATCTCTTACTGATTTTCAAAATGATACTCTACCTTATTTTATGTGCAAGCATGTCGCCAATTGATTCTTACTTTCCTTAATTCATATGTTCTGTACTTGGTCCTAATCACACGCCTTATTCTTTACTACTCTATGTATGATTGAAATTAGTCTTTCAATTAGTCTCTTTCCTTATTTGTCACCCTGGTAGCCGTTTGAACTAGGACTCCCCAATTAAAGGGGAGTACTTACATTGATTGGGATTCTAATTGTATTTACTTCCATAATTACACTACACTTTACTTCTTACCTTATTTTTCTACTCGTTTCCAGAACTATAAATACTCTACTCTTTCATTAGCAAAACACACACAGAGACACACATCACTGAATACTCTCAATTCTACATTCTCTTGTGCTCTTTCTCTCTTGCTCTTTTGCTCTATTGCTGTTCTCTGCTCTTGCCTATTATTAGCCGGCTGTAAGCCAAGGCTAAAATTGTGTTATCACTTTATCTTTGCATCCTGCTCTCGCTCTTTACTGGTATGTCCTAGTTTCAATTCAAAGCTCCAACAACAATGTGATTCTCTATTTGTTTCAGTTCTTACTATTTCTAGTTTGCTTCTATTTGTGGTTCTCTTGCAAAATCTGTAATTAAAATGTATTACTAGCATGTTATTATGTCTTCCCTTCCCTTTGGATTAGTATACCCCATTTATGTGTGTTTCCAAGCATGACTTGCATACTTATCCCAAATCCCTATCACCCCTCTATGTGGTTGTTCTTCATATCTGTGTTTTTTCCTATGACTATGCCTGAAAGTGTTTGAGCTAGTCCTAGGCCTTCGCTGGGTTACAGTTTTGTCCTATGTGTCCCTAACCCCATTATCCCTGTTTGTGTTTGCTGGACCTGCCTTGGTTCTGTGATCTTTGACTGTGTATGAATCTATTTTTGGAGGTGCTGTGTCTAGGTTGTTGCTTATTACTTTATTCTCTTTTCAAAAAAAAAAAATTGTTTTGCTAAAAAGACTCTCTTTGTTTTACGAAATGTTTTAAGTGAAATTCCTTTCAACACCGTCAAAACATTTTCGAACTCTCTTGCACTTCTCTTTATTCCTAGATACTTAAGTTCCACCCCTCAGTGTGAGCACTGCTTTGGGGACCTCCTGAGTACCCTCTGAACTCTGACACACTGAGGTTGGTATCTCCATACTGCACATGTTTAACTCCTGGTTACTAAGTCTGGGTGTGAGCATGGCCCAAGAGCCCTCGAGGTCCTTAGGAAACTTTGGCACACCCAAGCTATGAAAGGCTATTTTGGCAGTAAAGTTGGAGGATTTGGGCCTACTGAAGGCTCCCTATAGAATAACTTTTTATTTTTTTTTATTTCATTATTGTAATTCCGATACTACTGGTTTGTAATAATTTGTAAATGAATGATTGGGGGTTGAGTAGTGAATATGGGGGAGGGGTATGCATGTTTATTTCTATGGGTAGAAAACATGTTTATAGGTTTTTATTTACCTATTTGCGCAATAGATAACCTGCTTAGGACATGCATTTCATATGTTAGAAATCCTGTTTTAGGTCTTTTATTCTCAGCATATTATTGTACTCACTTCGTAATCTTAATTATTAACAAACTGTCATTCCTGCATTGGCATAGTAGAGATCATGTTTTAGGAACTCTTCTGTGCATTAGACATCCTGCTGCTTAGAGTTTTATACTTATCTGGATTGCAATTGTCAAAACGGCTATTAGCATGCTCAATCCAATAACACAAGTACTATGCGTATCCTTTCTTTTTAAATCAGAATCAAATATGCATGTCTACTCTTTAAGACAATCAGACAATGTATATGATGCCTAGGCAAACTTTAGGCCTAATAAGAATTGATTAATCATGTGGTTACCAGTTTAAGACTAATTAGCCTCTTTTAATTTTGAACTCTGCTGCTCCCATTCTTATTTTTGATTCTCTGAACTTCACTCTGTTTTACTAAACTCTCGCCCTACTTTGAAATGATCTCGAAATTGTGTATCTGTTCTACTATGTTTTCTACTAGGTTACCCTTTTCTGCCCAGAATCGTGCTATTATTTTCAAAATATTTATCCTACGTCTCGTCAAATTAATGTATCTCCATGCCTTTACTCTATTTACAAAGAATGTTTTAACGATTTTATCTATCTTTTCACTAACTCCTAAACTGCTGTATACTTCTAAATCCTACTACTGTCCCAAGTCGTATTTCTGAAAACCGAGCATTTTTTCAAATCACTTAGTCTTAATTAAGCTTCTGTTTTCACTGAAACTCACTGTTTTATTTCAACATTTCGACTTTTAAAACTCTTGTCTTTGAGACCTTAAATGTGTTTGAGACGTGCTAATTATGAGTTCACTTGTGGAGGGATCTGTGAGCCTCTATGTGCCTTTGCATGTTCCCCTTATGTGCAGTCCTATTTGTTATGTATGTCGCTAAGCATTTTTGCCTTTAAACTTAAGGGTTCAGCCTAGTCCCCACCACGTAGGAATAGTGGTCCTAAATACCCTCTAGGACTTATAGGACGGGACGGGTAATAGCACGCAATAAGTATTCGTGACCAACTCACGCGTTTAATAACCTTTATGGGGTGGGAGGGTAGAATATGGATATGATGACCACGCGATAACACCACGTGTATAAATGGTTACCGGGTGTTGTATGGGGTGATCCATATTGATTATAAACCAAGGACCCCCCTTTCCCTTTATTTTTTTTTCATTTATTGTTTAAATGTTTTATTGAAACTTCTGCCCTCTTTATCTCTCCTCAAATTTCCGTTTTACTTGCAATATTATGTGAAAACTCCCTCTATTTGAACCCTTATTTGCTTACTTGTTAAGTGAAGTCACAATTGTAACATGGCCGGGAATCACTAGTGGATCTTGGGGGGTGCCTAACACCTTCCCCTCGAGATAATTTCTAGCCCTTACCCAAACTCTGGTTTTCAAACTCAAAAACCCTTTTTTTTTTGTCCTAATGCACTTAATCATTAGGTGGCGACTCTTCAAATTCCAAAACAAAACCCAAATCCCAAAAGGGAAAAGAGTTGTCCTCCCAAATGTCGTAAACCCGATTTCGCCTTAAGAAGAAAAAGGGGGCATCGACAGGCACAAAACTTCCAGAGAACATCAATGAAGGCTGAACCCGAACATGAAAGAGGTAGTAAAGAAGGAAGTGATCAAATGGTTAGATGCGGGAATCATCTTCCCCATCTCTGATAGCAATTGGGTCAGCCCTGTCCAATGTGTGCCGAAAAAGGGGGGAATGACTGTTGTGCAAAATGAGAACAATGAGTTGATCTCAACTCGTACAGTCACGGGATGGCGGATTTGCATGGATTACCGAAAATTGAACACAGCCACCCGGAAGGACCACTTCCCCTTGCCTTTCATTGACCAAATGTTGGACAGGCTGGCCGGGCGATCGCACTTCTGTTTCTTGGATGGATATTCAGGGTACAATCAGATATCAATAGCCCCCAAAGATAGAGAGGAAACATCCTTCACTAGTCCGTATGGCATCTTCGCCTTTCGAAGAATGCCTTTTGGGCTCTGCAATGCACCGGCGACATTTCAACGGTGCATGTTAGCCATTTTCACAGACATGGTGGAGGATATTATGGAGGTCTTTATGGATGATTTCTCCGTGGTAGGGGATTCATTCGAAGACTGTCTTCACAACTTAAGAAGAGTGCTCAAAAGATATGTGGAGACAAATTTAGTGCTGAACTGGGGGAAGTGCCATTTTATGGTACAAGAAGGGATAGTCCTGGGGCATCGAGTGTCCAGTAAAGGAATTGAGGTCGACCATACTAAGGTTGACGTGATTGAAAAGCTACCACCACCCACTTCAGTCAAGGCGGTGAGAAGTTTCCTTGGGCACGCCGGGTTTTACAGGCCATTCATAAAAGATTTCTCCAAAATTGCTAACCCATTATGCAAACTCCTTGAAAAGGATCAGCCCTTTTTGTTTTCTAATGATTGCAGGTTGGCATTTGAGGAGCTGAAGAAGAGATTGGTGACTGCACCCATCATTGTTGCACCCAACTGGGAGCAACCATTTGAGCTCATGTGTGACGCAAGTGACTATGCCATAGGATCAGTCTTGGGGCAGCGAAAGGATAAGCTGATGCACCCGATTTACTACGCAAGCAGAAGGCTAAGCGGTGCACAACTCAACTACACTGTGACAGAGAAGGAGATGTTGGCGGTGGTGTTTGCTTTCGACAAGTTCAGATCATATCTGATTGGCTCTAAGGTAATTGTATACACTGATCATGCAGCTCTCAGGTATTTGATTGAGAAGAAGGAGTCTAAGCCGCGCCTGATTCGTTGGGTGCTGCTATTGCAAGAATTTGACCTCGAAATTCGTGATAGTAAGGCACAGAAAATTAAGTCGCTGATCATCTATCACGACTTGAAGGTGCTGAAAATCAGTCGAGGTCGAAGAGATTCTGGAAACCTTTCCAGACAAGCAGCTGCTCGCTACTAGTCTTGAGGAAGCGCCATGGTATGCAGACTTTGCAAATTACCTGGCCTGCGGTATAGTTCCATATGACCTCTCATCTGTACAAAAGAAAAAGTTTTATCGTGATTGCCGCATGTATTATTGGGACAAGCCTTATCTGTTTAGAATATGTGTTGATAATATGATCCGGAAGTGTGTCCCCGAGATAGAACAATCTTCTGTTTTGCAGGCTTGTCACGCGTCAGCATATGAAGGACATTTTGGAGGGATCAGGACAGCTGCGAAAGTGCTAGAGGCCAGATTCTTTTGGCCAACAGTGTTTAAAGATGCGCACCTATGGGCGAAGGGCTACAATGAGTGTCGGCGGACCGGGAACATTTCCTGTCGCCATGAGATGCCCATGAACCCGATTCAAGAGGTAGAGGTGTTTGATGTTTGGGGGATTGACTTCATGGGTCCCTTCGTTAGCTTTTTTGGCAATAAGTACATACTTGTTGCTGTGGATTACGTGTCCAAATGGGTAGAAGCTGCAGCGTTGCCCACTAATGATGCAAGAGTGGTGGTGGGATTTTCGAAAAAGAACATATTCACCCGATTTGGGATACCAAGAGCGATCATCAATGACGGAGGCACTCACTTCTGTAATAGAGCCTTCGAGAAATTGCTTGCAAAGTATGATGTATGCCACAAGGTGGCTACCCCTTATCATCCGCAAACTAGTGGGCAGGTTGAAGTGTCCAACAGAGAGATAAAGAGTGTGCTAACCAAGACCGTGAATGCCACAAGAACTGATTGGGCAAAGAAGCTTAACGATGCACTCTGGGCCTATAGGACTGCATTCAAAACACCAATAGGTATGTCACCGTATAAGTTGGTATTTGGGAAAGCCTGTCACCTGCATGTAGAGCTAGAACATCGAGCTTGGTGGGCACTAAAGCAATTGAACATGGACCCCAATGCGGCTGGAGAAAATCGACTGACAGAGTTGCATGAGTTGGAGAAATTCAGATATCAAGCCTTTGAAAGCATGAGGCTCTATAAGGAAAGAATGAAGAGGCTGCATGACAAGCACATTGTGGACAGAAAATTCAAACCCGGTGACAAGGTATTATTTTATAATTCAAGGTTGAGATTGTTTCCGGGTAAGTTAAAGTCCCGATGGTCAGGACCCTTCAGAGTGGTGCAAATGTTCTCAAGTGGAGCTGAAGAGATTGAATCAGAAGATGGGACCAACAAGTTCATAGTAAATGGGCAAAGGTTGAAACATTACCTTGGAATAGCTGAAGAAAAAGGGGATACAGTGGTAATCAATTTGAAAGAGCCCCAGTACGCGAATGAGGAGTGATGATCAAATGCTTGTGTCGTGCCGCGATGTTAAATCAGGCGCTGCGTGGGAGGCAACCCACGAATGTGTTGTTAGTGTATTATGTAATTTCATTTATCAAAAAAAAAAAAAAACTAACACTGGGAACGCCTGGATTATGCGGCCGCACTAAGCCCGCGCTAGTTGGGTTTTATTCTGCCTCAGATTCATGCCACTAGCACGGCCGCGCTAAGACAGCGCTAAGCCCGCGCTAGTTGGGTTTTATTCTGCCTCGATTTGTTAAACTAGCACGCCCGCGCTATGACAGCGCTAAGGCCGCGCTAGTCCAGGTAAGTCCCGATTTTTTTTATTGATTTTCTTTTTTCTATTTTCTTCTCTTACCCCATCTAACTCAAAACCCTACCTGCCCCACCCCTCTTAATTCACCCACTCTCTTTCTCCTAGCACAATACTAACCAACTTAAACCCTCCCTTCTTCTTCTTCCTCATCTATTACTCCCTTCCCCCTTCTCCATACCCAGCCATATACATCACCACCTTCCTTCTCTTCCTCACTCCTTACACTTTTGCTCTCATCCCCTCTACTGGTATGTATTTCTCCCTTTGATTTTGTTTTTAGTTCTCTAATTTCGTTTGTTAGTTTCTTTGCTTTCTTTTTGCTTTGTATAGTAGAATGTAGTCTTATTTTAGGGTGGAAACATTTGTTAGTAGTTAGGTAGGGCTGAAAACTTTCAACATACAATGTGTGGGGGTGTTGTGTGTTATTGGGTTACTGTGGTGGTGATCTTTGTGTTGAAGGGACGGTTTGTGCTTAAAATTAGCCATTGTCCACCATGTGTTTGTTAAAATGCCTCTCTGAAGGAAGTGTTGTGACCAATTCAGTGGTGAAGTCTGAGTAGCCACGGTTGGGTCACCCGATTGAATAGAACTGACATTGGATTATTTGTAGGTACCATGACTCCCCGCAAACGCCATGCAACAGGCACCTCCTCCAGCCGCCCGGCTACAGCCAACACTGGGGGACGACCTCGGAAGTCGGTTGATACCAGACCTTTCAATAGTCAAAAGTTCGTGTCTGCCAAGGCCCAGGACAGGTTCAACAAAAAAGAGGCCAAAACCATTGTGCCAGAGCAAGCCATGGATCCCAACGCACTAGGGACAACCTGCCCCAATATACCCCTCGAGCTGAGGCGGCGACAACTGGACATATTTTTTTAGGAGCCGATTACTGCAAATGTCATGCTTGTTAGGGAATTCTATGCGAACCTGCTGGAACATGAGGACTATACTGTTACTGTGCGCAAGAGACCGGTAAATGCCTCTTTGGAAAATATTCGGACTCTGTATAGGCTTCCTCCACCAGCTCAGGGGTACGTGGATGCGTACCAATCGTACAGTGGAAGACTTACTTCCTGGTCCACATTCACCGACACCATCTGTCAACCGGGAGCCACTCTGCAATGGTACAAATATGGGAACAAGTTCCACTCCTCGGCCCTCAAGTTTGAGGCCAAATGCTGGTTATACTTCATAAATAATCGACTCCTACCCTTCAAGAACCTGTCCGAAGTGAACATCCCGTGAGGGTGCTTAATTTGGTGTTTCATGAATAATGCTCCGTTCGACGTGGCCAGAGTAATACATGATGAAATGTTCCAGCGAGTCCGGGTTCAACGATATGGGTTATACTACCCGTCCCTTGTCACCCGGTTGTGTCTTCAGGCTAATGTGTCGAGTAACCTTGCTATAGATGGACGAGTTCCTTTGGTACATCCTTTCACGGCTGAGAGGGTCACCACATGCAAGGACGTGGTAGCAGCTGAGGAGGAGGAACCACACCAAGTAGACGATGATGTGGAGATTATAGGTGATGAGCAGCCAGCTCAACCACATGCTGAGGATGTTGCAGGCCCGTCTAGGGCCAGCCAGGGACAGCGGTTAGACCGCATGGAGCAAGATATAGCTGAACTACGAACCTCGGTGACTGACCTGGGAACTCGTGTTGATGAAATGGCAACCCAACAGAAGAAATCAGAAAAAAGGATCATGGACTGGCTCCGTGCATTGGGTCGGGCGTGCAACGTAAACGCCGGCTCTATCTCCAATCAGGATTGAGCTGTCAGGGAAGTTCCCTTTTCCTTATTCTGAATTACTTGGCCATGAGGACATGCCCTCATTTTAAGTGTGGGGTGGGGGATAGGGATACTTCATTGTATGTTGTAATTATAACAATTAACTGTTTGCTTTGGTTGTTTTGTCTTGCTTTGATTGTGTTGGTGTTAGAATAATAGTTCATTAGGTAAGTGAAAATAGTAAGTGACTTGTCCCAACGATGGATCTCTTTCGGCGAGATTCTTGAGGGACTAAGTTAAAAAAAAATGGAATATGGAGACTCTTCCTGATGACGGACCCTTTAGACAATTTTCTTGAGGGAAGTTAGTCTAGAAACAATACCAAAAAGATTTTTTATTTTATTTTATTTTTAGGTAGTGTAGTAACTCCCCCTTGGTTTTTCTTTGGGCCACGGTCTTTTCCAAGGGTTTAGCTTGAACCGGGTATAGGTAGTTTTTGTTTTTGTTTTAGGTTAGGATTAATGGGCTATGAGTTAAAATCGAAAGAAAAACCCTTAGCCTTTCTACACCTGAACACGATAGACACTAGAGTGTAACGCTTAGCTTCAAGGGTTGAATCTTGTTTAAGTGACTTAAAAATTGTATGTTTGTATCTAACTTGAACATTCAAAAGAGAATGTCTTGATAAACTAATCCGGAGTGAGTCATGTGCCATGTGTTCTTGCCTTGTGTGTTTGCGAAACGAAATAGTAGCTTCATTCAGTTTTAGAAGTGATATAGGCATTTCTTTGTTGAGCCAGACATATAAAGTAAACCCACCTGAATGCATTACATCTTAGTTAACCCCGTTGAGCGAATAAGCCTGTTTCTTTAGCAACCACATTGCGAACCTTACCCAATTGTTTGAATAGCCTGCTGTTTGAACCCTTTTTCCTATCACTAAGCACTAGAATGGTACTGAAAATATTCAAAAGCAAAAGTGTGGGGTGGTGGTTTGGTCTTTGAGTGGAACCATTGAAATAGAGAAAATGTGCAGAATGTTGAAGCATAAAAGAAGATGCACCACAAAAAAAAAATTTAAATTTTATAGTGATTGATAAGTGGTAGCTTGTACAAATTGCACCTAATGGATGGGGATGTTTTAAATAAATGTGGTGGAGTGTTTGGTTGACACAACTATGATCTTGAAGTTTAATGTAATTGTATTAAAAGTGTTTAGGGAGGTTTGTCACTATACCTAAATATATCTTACCTGTCCCTTAGCCTACATTACAACCAAGTAAAGTCCTATTGATCTTAGACAGAATGGGGCTCGATTAGTAGAGTAATACACTATGGGCAAGCCTATGGTGCATCTTTGTGGCATGTGAATGTTCTTTTTGAGAGCGAGCGAAATTTTGTCTATCTTAGTTCCCAATTGTCTTGAATATCATTGTATGTAGAACTACTCTCTTGTGTGATGTGAGGGCATGTGATTCACAAAGGAAAGGTAAGCCTTGACTCTTGTATAGAGTGGTTTGAGTAAGTGCGAATGTTGCATGGTATGAAGATTTGATTCTTGAGGTAAAGTTTACTCACTACTAGGTGCAACTTTTGTAAAATGTTCATGGTGTGAGTCGTAAGGGAAAAGCTTAGGAAAGAAACCTTGTAGGATGTAGTGGATTGCTCGAGGACTAGCAATGAATTAAGTGTGGGGTGTTGATAATAGGCTAATTTGTATAGTTTGGCCTACGTTCGGGCTCTAACTTAAGGATGCTTTATTGTTGTAAGTGTGTAAATAATGCAAAAAATTGGCTCTAATGGTGACTTTTGTGTTTCACAGGAGTGCACTACTCAAATGAAGACTTATGATGGTGATCCGGGCAAAAATTGGAACTAATGGACGAAATAAGGAATGAAGCTCGGCTTGGCAGTGGGAAACCCCACTAGCGCGGGCATTACCGCAGCCTTAGCGCGCCCGCACTAGTCCAGTCATCAGAAACAGAACATAACTCCACTAGCGCGGGCAGTAGCGCGGCCTTAGCGCGCCCGCGCTAGTCCAGATGCGGGAAAAGTGTTTTGAAAGGGCAAATTCGGAAGTCCAAGCAAAAACCACACAAACTATAAAAGGTTTAACTTGTCCAAGTAAAGGGGGAGTTCGGAGGTTTTTGAGAAGAAGGCAAGAGAAGCAAGGAGGCAACTTGGAAAACAATTCTTATCTCCCTAATTTGTTCTTCTATCAATGACTATGAATTCTTTTGTAGTTTTCATCATTGTTATGAGTAGCTAAATCTTTTAATCTAAGGTTTTGGTGAAACCCATTGGGGATGAATTGGTTGTAATATTAATATAGTTTTGAGTTAGTGTTAATCTCTATTTATTCAACTACGTTTTGATTTTGGTTAATTGAAAGGATCCTCAATTAACCATTCCTATTTATTATGTATCTTCTTGAGAGAGAGTGCATATTTAGGTAGTTGTTTGAACAACATCACTCCCGGAGTATAGGCGAGAGTCATAACCGAGAGTTTAGAGGTTGGATTAGAGATAACGATACCTCGGGTGCGATCTAAGTGAACTGTAATGCGAATCTAGCTAGCGTAGCTTGAGAGAGTACGTCTAGTAAATTATCATAATTGCTTGAGAGAGATTTATGATAGCTGGAGAGTTCATGATTGATAGAGGCAACTAAGTTAAAGCTATAAGAAACATACAACCAAGGAAATCAACAACGGGGGAAACCATTACCTTAGACCTTTATTCCAATTGTTTACAATTCAAGCATAGTTAGTTTTCAGCTGTTTATTTATTTTTAGTTTTAGTTGTTAGAAATACCATAAACTGTTAATTACAACGTTTGGGAAAGTTGATTCTATATATAATTTAGTAAGTCCAACAAAAGTAATTGATAGAATAATTCCCTGTGGGTTCGACTCTGGGCATAAATACTCAGATTATATTTGCAACGTCCGCGTGTCTTTTTGTAAGGCATAGTTGGGCGTTATCAGAAAACACTTCTCAAAATAAGCTTACTTTCCAGTTTGGCCAAACAGGCTATTAATTTTTGGGAAAATGCATAAGTACCCCCTTGACCTATACCCGCATTTCCAACTACACACTTTTTCTTTGCGGGAATCCTATTACCCCCCTAAACTTGTTTTAAATGGAATTATTTGCACCTTTAACACTGACGTGGCAGAGTGTGTGTATTTCACTCTCCCAAAGGAGAGTGACAAGCAAGAAAAAATAATTTTCAGATTATTTTTTATTCTTTTTTACCATTTTTTCTTACTTTTTTTTTCCTTTTCCTTTTCCTTTTCCTTTTCCTTTTTCTTTGTCTTTTTTCTTTTACTTTTTTTTTCGTTTCTTCTCTAGTTCCGGCGGATATTCATTCACCGGCGACTTTGTCTAACCGTTTTTCTTTCATTTTTCTTTTCACACACACATTAAACTCTCAAAAAGATCTATTCATAAGCAAAGCAAAATACACTCAGATTTGGGGAAAAAAATTCATCATCGAAAAACCTTCCCACGCCGGAAAAAAATAATGTATTGAAATTCTAACTGGAAAAAGTTTTCTCAGTTTATATTCGTTTTTATTTCTTTTGCTCTTCCTCCCACACCTAAATTACACTTTCAAGAAAAATTTATATATATATATATATATATATATATATATATATATATATATATATATATATATATATATTAAAAAAAACACACTTAGATCGGGATAAAGATCTATCGCTGGAAAAAAAAAATCGCCGAAAAAAATGGTGTTTGTGAAATTTCGACGACCACCATTTTATGCCGCCGGTGACCAAAACAAAAAGAAAGAGAATGAAATAACAAAAAAAATGAGAATAATAAGAAATAAGAAAAAAGGATAAGAAAAAGAAGAAAGAATAAAAAAAGTACTAAAAATACATGTGGGGGCGCGTGTAGCTCACCACTTGCTAAGAGTTTGGTTGTCAGCGTTAAGGGTGTAAATAATTATATTTAAAATAAGTTTAGGAGGGTAATAGGATTCCCGCAAAGAAAAAGTGTGTAGTTGGGAATCCGGGTATAGGTCGGGGGTACTTATGCATTTTCCCTAAATTTTTATAAGTTTCCAGCAATAAAAGATAATCTCGCAATTGTTATTCCATGATATAATACTATACTATATTATGTTATTATATTTCTTGATATTAATCTAATAACAGTTAATAATTCTACATACAATTATCTTTTATCACTTCAAAACTTCCTTCCTCTATGATGCAATAATTGTCTGTAAACTGCACAAAAACAAATTAAGTCTCTAGTACTGACATTATTTCTGGTCTTGACTGTGAGTTCACAACATAAATTTGCAAAACCAATAGAGGAGAAAGAGACGACAATTCTCACATACTGCAACTATTGTATAATGCATTCAAATAATAAAAGAGGAAAAGAAGAAAAACAAGAAAAGAAGTCACAGAAGAGGGAAAATAAAAAATAGAAGGGGTGGACTGTGGAGTTTTGGGGGGGGGGGGGTGTTCCTCTTTCCATTTTGGAAACGTGCAAGTTAGCGATAATTGGCCATTATTGTCTTTCCCTTTTGGTAAGAAGTTCGTTGGAGACTCTCTCTCTAGTCTATTTCTTTCTCTTTCATTTTGGTTCTTGCCTTCTTGGACACTCTTCCACGTGCTTTATTTTTTCATTATTTAATGATTACAGTTGTTTATATAATAGTAGTACTAACCATTATTTTAATTACATGTTAGTATATCAAGCTTCTAAAATCAACTTATTTCAAAATTTATTTTTTTGTAAAAAATAAATTTCTAAAAGTTTTTTTTGGTGAGAAGCCGTGTATAAAAAGCATTTTTGAGCGGCAATTAGTATTTGGCCAAATTTTTAAAAAGTAATTTTAAATGTATTATCAAAAAAAAAACTTTCAAAAAAATACTTTTGGGAAGAAGCTAGTTTTTGTGTTTCTCAAAAATAACTTCTTCTCAAAGTACTTTTTTCTCTCCTAAAAGCTTGACCAAACATTTTAACATTGAAAAAAAAGTTTATTTTATTCGAAAGAAAAAAGTATTTTTGCCTTAGAGAAACTTGATCAAAGAAGTCATCCATGTCATTATATAAAAATTCTCATCCCTAATTGTTCTTTGTTACCTCTTTGTTATTACATAAACTTTTACAAGAAGGTCAAATTGTGGACCAACCAAATTATAGATGTGAAAGAAACAAAAGCTGAAAAATCAAAAACAATGTAGAAGAGAGTCATAAGGGGTTGGCAATCATGCACGTAATGCAAAACTTGACAAGTAACTACAACAGTATTAAATGTTGTAGCCTTTTAGGTGCCAACACAAGGGCGGCCAGAGGGTAAAGCCACTAAAGCGGTGGCATTAGGCCCCAGAATTTTGGGGCCCCAATTTTTGTTTTCCAATTTTTATTTGATATCATTTAATTTGGGGCATCGATTAATTCAAATTCGTACCGTGTAAAGTCCATTAAAGTGGGAACTGTTCTTTACAAGTGATTTTTTTCCATTCCAAATACTGAAATCAAATACTTCCGATTAAAGAAGGAGATATGCTATCCATCCCACCACAACTCTTCTCGTGAAGCCCCAAATCTTTTTAAGAAAATATTAAGTATTTCAAAGTAGAAAAGTAAAATATTTATATAAAAAAAAGATTACGTTAATCATTAGAAAATATGTAATACACTTTGAAGTTCTATTTTTTCCCTCAGGTTTTCATCATTGCAACAAGTATATTGAAACATTAAACAAAATCTTTTAACACAAAGTTATCAACTTCTTGAAACATGTTCTATTACTTAAGATCATACTGCACATGAGACATTAAATGGTTTATGCGAAAAATTTGAAGTAATTTTATTCTCAAAAAGCTAGAAAAATTTATTTCAATTAAAAATATATATAATTTTTTTAAAAGGGCCTCATATTAAAGTTTAGCTTTAGGCTTATTGAGTCGTCCCTGAGCCAATAATAAATATTTTCGGAAAGAGGTTGTTTATGATCATACTCATATAACATTAATTAGCTATCAAAAGATAAAGTTAAAATAGCACGGTATAGCCAGTTTTCGGACTGGTCATTCAAAAATAGTCAGCATTTACCAAGTCAATGAAAAATAGCCACTATTTTACTGCAGCAGAGATCGGTCCAACATAATATACTGGAGTGCAGTGCACCTGTGTATGAACTCCAGCATATTATGCTGGACCGGTATACTTTGCTGGCTCCAGTATAATATACTGGAGACTGGAGCACCGGTGCTCCAAACTCCAGTATATTATGCTGGACCGGTATACTTGCTGGAACTCCAATATATTATGCTGGAGTTCTAGTGTACTTATGCTGGAACTCCATCATATTATGCTGGAGTTCCAGCATACTTATCTTGGAACTCCAGTATAATATGCTGGAGTTCAAGTATACTTATGCTGGCGTATTTTCCGGGTTTTGAACAGTATTTTCGCTCAGATTTATCTTTACATGAAAAGTGGCTAAATATCGATTACTTTTAAAACGGGCTATTTTTGAACGACCAGTTGTAAATCTGGCTATTTTAAATTTCACCCGAAGATAAACTTAGCCGCGCGCATCATTGCCGTCCTCGTCTTGCCAATTAAATTATGATCTTCAATTTTTCTATGCACCACCTATCACTATATATACTACTCCCTCCGGTCCACAAGAAGTGACTTATTTTTCTTTTTTATATATTTTGATCCAAAATAAGTGTCCATTTATATAATCAAGAAAATATTCAATTTATTTTTTCAAAATTACCCTTATGTACGTATCCCTAAAATGTCATTTACTCCTCACATTTGAGAAGAGAAAGAAGTACTACTATAATTATGGTGCAACATTTAATGAAGGGTAGTTCAGTCACACTAACTATTTTCTTTTAGAATTTAGTATTTTCTTAATAGATGTGCCCAATGCAAATGGGTCACTTATTGTAGACGGGAAGGAGTAACACTTACCTAATGCTTAAATTATCATTTAAGCTTAATCCCAAAATAATTGAGGTCATATCCATTGTCTTACCTCTATTTGACAATTTCATACTATAATATAATTACTCATGAATAATTTGTATCTTACGACAAATTTTTAGTTATCTAAGATTCTTTAATCTCACACACTTGTGCATACATTGACCTACGAATTTCTAACACAAAAAATGAATCTAATGTAAGTTTATTAATAACGAGTAAACTAATCCTCCCTAAGTTTATATATATATATATATATAGAGAGATAGATAGTTTGCTTGTGTTGTGTTATGTTCTTTGCTAGCTAAATCCTCATGGATTCTAAAAGATTATAAGCCCTTTTCTAGATTATTAATTAACTGCAACTTTACTCCATGTGATTTTAAGTCAGACTTCTTTGCTTTTAATAGCCTTCAAGTTATCATCGTGGCGCACCTTCTACATATGCGTTGTATTTGGATATCTATATAAGATGTAACCAAACAGGATCATTCTATCACTTTATCTTTTATGTACTACATAGAGGACAAAATGTATACGGCCAAATTCAGGGAGGTCGATTTTAATGCTTCTATGGCATTTCAAGCCCGACCTCGGTGGAATCGAAGCATAGTCCAAGGCTCGTCCCCGAAACACTCGCCTCGGCAGGGTATATCGAAGACTCGTCATGGCGTGCCTCGAGGCAGCATGAAAATCGACGACCATCATGGAAAGGCGGGAAACCCCCGAGGGCATGTAATGAGGACTGACAGAGTCTGCGAGAAATAGTACAAATTCGTACTAAGCCATCATATAGCTGTACCAGTAGCATTTTCACGTCATTATTAGACATGTACCACGTTGGGATTCCCCCCCTCCTATATAAAGGGGTCCCTTGTCATTTTATAACGACACAACATATTAAATACAATACAGCATTCTCTCCTCTTCTTTAAACATGCTCAAACAGTTGTTCCACACATTTATTGCTTATTCTTTCATCATTCATTCATTGTTCATTTATTGTTCTTCATTTATTGCTCATTATTAACCGCAAAAGCTATCTTTGAGGCCTTCATTATCATTGTTTCTTCATCAATAGTTCATTGCCAACTGCCCTTACTACCTCGAAGCTTCTGTTCCAGCCAGCTCGAGGCTCGGCCTTGTGACAGCTTTGGGTTTGCATACCTTATTCTCTTTACTTACATTTAGCATCTACTGCCTAACAACTAGCATTAAAATAAATTGCATATTTTTAAAACCACAAAATCAAATATAATTGTTGATACCATTTTCAAGGTAAACAGTTTGGCGCCCACCGTGGGGCTGAAAATAATAGTGGTTGTTTTGGTGCTAGTTTTCTGAAAACACAAGTTATTCTTCACACTTTTTCTTGTCCAAGAATCTCTGATTTCAGGTCAAAAAATATCTAACTCAGCAAATGCACAAGAAAACAACGGTGTTGGGCTTCATGGAGAGAACGGTGCAGATGCCGGTGTAACACCGCAAAACCCAGAGGTGGCACCAGCACAAATCCCCGTCGACGTGGGCTCACGCAACGCTGTGCATATCGATGTGAGCTCTCATACCAACGGAAGTGTGCGCGGAGAAAACCAACATGAAGCACAGGGGACTCCAGTTCAGGAGGAAAGAGAAGTTAGCCTTCAAGTCATTTTTGAGATGTTACAAGCACAACAAGTGGCTATTGCTCAGCTACAAAGTCAACAAAAAACTCCAAGCACAGCAGCACCGAAAACGTCTCCTCGAGTCGAGCAGGCACCAGAAAGGTCGGGTAACAACGAGTCAGCAACAGACCCCGCTATTATGAAGATGCTCGAAGGCCTCGCCAAAAGGATCGAATCAGGAGAAAAGAAGATAGAGGCTAACAATAAAAAGGTGGAGACTTACAACTCGAGGGTCGATCAGATCCCGGGCGCACCTCCGATTCTGAAGGGCGTAAATTCAAAAAAATCATACAGAAACCATTCCCACCAAGTGCGGCTCCGAAGCCCATCCCGAAGAAATTCAGAATGCCCGATGTCCCGAAGTATAACGGGACCACGGACCCCAATGAGCACATCACTACTTACACTTGTGCTGTAAAAGGGAACGACTTAAAGTATGACGAAATCGAGTCCGTCTTGTTGAAATTTTTTGGAGAAACACTGTCAAAGGGGGCTATGATGTGGTATCATAACCTACCCCCAAATTCAATAGATTCATTTTCCATGTTAGCAGACTCTTTTGTGAGGGCACACGCTGGTGCCATCAAGGTCGCCACCAGGAAGTCCGATGTCTTCAAAATCAAACAGAGAGAAAACGAGATGCTAAGGGAATTTGTATCTCGCTTCCAGATGGAGCGAATGGAGTTGCCACCGGTCTCCGGTGACTTGGTAGTGTAGGCCTTCACTCATGGCTTGAACGAACGAAGCTTGGTAGCCTCGAAGCAGCTAAAACAAAATTTGATCGAGTATCCCGCCGTGACCTGGGCGGATGTGCACAACAGGTATCAATCGAAGATCGGGGTTGAAGATGACCAGTTAGGAGCCCCTTCAGGCTCAGTATATCCTAGCAGGCTTTTAGCAAAGGAACAAAGGTTTGCAGAAAGGGAGTCGAGACAAAACAAGGAAAGATACCGGCCGTATGTAGAAGATCGAAGAAACGCCCCGAAGCGTAATGTACCTCAAGGCGATCGAAGGACAGATCGAGGTCAAATTTCTTGGGGACTCATGAGTAAAGCCGGGTTTGATAGGCGCACTAGGACAGTAGAGGCACCCTGGCTATCCGAGTACAATTTCAACGTCGACGTCTCGGGCATCGTATCAGCCATAGGTAAAATCAAAGATACCAGGTGGCCAAAACCCATAATGTCAGACCCTTCACAGAGGAACCCTAATTTGGTATGCAAATATCACGGCACTCACAGTCATAGGATTGAGGATTGCATACAACTTCGAGAAGAGGTAGCCCGACTGATAAGCTGTAACGACCCGACCGATCGTTTTGAGTTTTTGCACTTTGCTCTCCAGTTCTCGGGCATGACTTGCCCCGTGTAGTATATTATGACTTATGTAAACCGTTGGTTTTGGTTTTCAGGGTAATCGGAATGAATTTGGAAGAACGGTTCTCAGTTTGAAGCTTGAAATTTGAAAGGTTTGACCAAGATTTGACTTGTTTGTATATGATCTCGGATCGGAAATTTTATGATTTGGTTAGCTCCGTTAGGTGATTTGGGACTTAGGAGCATGATCGGAATGCACTTTGGAAGTCCGTGGAAGGTTTAGGCTTGAATTGGCGAAATTAAGATTTCGGCGTTTTCCGGTTGATAGGTGGGATTTTGATATAGAGGTCGGAATGAAATTCCGAGAGTTGCAGTAGCTTTATTATGTGATTTGGGATGTGTATGCAAAATTTTAGGTCATTCGAATGTGGTTCGGTTGGGTTTTTGATCAAAAGCGTATTTCGGAAGATTTTAGAAACTTAGGCTTGAATTCGATGTGTTTCGGGTGATTTGATGTTGTTTGAGGTGTTTTGAGGATTGGAATAAGTTTGAATAAGGTTTTAGGATGTGTTGGTGTTTTTGGTTGAGGTCCCGGGGGCCTCGGGGTGATTTCGGGTGGTTAACGGAGAAAATTGGATTGTGTTGCAGCTGCTGAAGTTGCTGCTTCTGATATTTTTGCACCTGCGGTTTGGGCACCGCATGTGCGAGGGAGAAGCCGCAGAAGTGGTTATGGAGGGGATTGTCAGAAACCGCAAATGCGGTTGTGGTGGCCGTATCTGCGGAACCGCAAATGCGGACGAAGGATCGCAGATGCGGCAGTGTCCGGCTTTAGTGATTTCCGCAGAAGCGGAGTGTTAACCGCAAAAGAGGTACCGTAGAAGCGGGTATTTTGACCGCAGATGCATTTAGGCCTGGGCAGAATATTTTTAAACTCGTCTTGTTCGCGAAGGTGGGTCTATTTTCACCCATAACTGCTCGTTTTTGGAGATTTTTGAAGGAGATTGAAGAGGGATTCAAGAGGAATCATTGGGAGGTAAGATTCTTGGACTAAAAACTCGATTATTATGTGAATTCCACCTAGAAAATCATGGAAACTAAGCCTAAAATTGAAGAAGTAGGGCTTGAGAAATTGGACTTTTGATTTGGGATTTGAAGGACCATTTGGGGTCGGATTTGAGTACTTTTGATATGTATGAACTCGTGAGGAGGTAAGGAATCTATTGATGTGAAAATTTTTAATTTTGAGAAGTGGGCCCGGGGCTCGGGTTTTGGTAATTTCGGGATTTGTGCCCGTTATTGATTGTTTTCGCTTGGACTTCGTTCCCTTAGCATATTTTGATGCCCTCATTCTGATTTTGGATAGATTCGACGCGTGTGGAAGCCGATTCGAGGGGCAAAGGCATCGCGAGCTAGAGATGTAGCCGGTTCGAGGTGAGTAATGGTTGTAAATGTTGTTCTGAGGGTTTGAAACCCCGGATTGCTCATCGTAGTGCTATATTGAGGTGAGGCACACGCTTAATGACAAGCGTGGGGTCGTGCACTATTTGGGATTGTGACTTGGTCCGTCCCGATTGATGATTTTATCGCGTATTTGATTGAAATCTATTTGCTATCATTATTATTTGGGCTGAATGCCATATTTGGGCTCCGTGCCAATTATTTGAACCCTTCGGGGATTGTTGTTGATGTTTCCTCACCGTTTTGACTTTATACTTGAACCCAGTCATGTTATTTCCACTGTTTTCAAAACTCAGCTATGTTTACTCTGTTTTAATACTAAAATGATATTTAAATGATGTTTTGGGCTGAGAAATACTGTTTTACTGTTGCCCGAGAGGCTTATGTGATTTTTGACTGAGTAAGGCCGAGGGCTTGTGTTGTGAGGATATCTTTGGGATCGGGCTGCACGCCGCAGCGGTGATACATATCTTTGGGATCGGGTTGCACGCCGTAGAGGTGATACACTGATTTGATTATGAGGCCGAGGGCCTGAGATTGTACGCCACGAGGTGGCTTGATATTGATATGAGGCCGAGAGCCTGTTTATGATGCCACGAGATGGCTTGTTATTGCGCTTGGGCCGTAAGGGGCCCCTCCAGGAGTCTGCACACCCCCAGTGAGCGCGGGTACCCAGTGTGATGTGTGATATAGCCCGAGGGACTGGTTTTGTCCTATGTGATTGCCCGAGGGGCTGGTACCGTTCTGAGATATTGCCCGAGGGGCGGAGTTGTTGATATTGTGCCCGAGGGGCGAACCTTATGTGTTTATCTTTCTTATTTGCCTGTCATTTACTTGCTTAATTGTGTATTTGTGCCCGAGGGGCGGATTTCTGTGCTTATCTGCACTAGTTGTTCAGCATTCATTTGTGTAACTATTGAAAGTCATTTCAAAGAGTTTTTAACAGAGCTAAGATGTTTTAAGGGATTTTATAGCTTCATTGCTTTCTTACTGGTTTTGTACCACTTCTATACAGCATGTTGATGCACTTTTCGTGATTTCTTATCACTCAGTCTTTATTTATGATTATTACTCACTGAGTTGGAGTACTCACTTTACTCCCTGCACCATGTGTGCAGATTCAGGTATTCTACACCCGGTAGCGGGTTTTGGCTGATCGGAGGCAGAGTTATCGGAGTTTAGCAAAGTAGCTGCCGGCGTTCGCAGCACTGCTTTTCTCTCTCCTTATTTTATTAGTCTGTACTTAGTACATTCCGGACTTTGTCAGTTGTATTTAGACTTAGTAGATGCTCATGACTAGTGACACCCCGGTTTGGGCTGTGTTTGGGTTGTACTTCCGCCTTGTTATGATGTTATCCGCTGTTTAGCATTATGGAATCATGTTTTAGCACTGTGGTATTGCTGCTTAGCTGTTTAACTTCGAATTAGATATGTGTCGGCTGGCCTTGTCTTCACGAGAGGCGCCATCACGACCGGGTCTGGGTTTAGGGTCGTGACATAAGCGAAGGGCATCTTCGAGAGTTCCTCAGCGACCGAGCCAAAAACCATTTTCGGGAAAGAGAGGCGAAGAGGAAGAATGAACCAGAAGAACCACAGCACGTCATCCACATGATCATTGGAGGGGTCGACGCCCCACAGGGACCCATTGTCAAGCGGACGAAAATATCCATCACCAGGGAAAAGCGGACTCGGAGTTACATACCGGAAGATACTCTCACATTTGTGAAGAAGACATCGAGACCTTGTCTCAGCCTCATAATGACGCACTGGTAATTTCTTTTCTTTTGAATAAATTTCAAATTAAACGTGTGCTCGTGGATACAGGTAGCTCGGCCAACATAATCAGGTTGAGGTTGGTGGAGCAGCTCGGACTGCTCGACCAGGTCATACCCGCCTCTCGAGTCCTCAATGGATTCAACATGGCAAGCGAGACAACGAAAGGGGAGATCATCCTCCCGGTCAATGTGGCCGGTACAATACAAGATACCAAGTTTCATGTCATCGAAGGTGACATGAGATACAATGCCTTACTTGGAAGGCCGTGGATACACAGTATGAGGGCAGTGCCATCAAACCTCCATCAAATGATGAAATTCCCGACCAAGGATGGAGTAAAAGTAGTGTACGGGGAGCAGCATGCAGCAAGAGAGATGCTCGCGGTGCACGACATGGCACCGACATCGACGCCCCTACCTCGAAGGAGCCAAAAGACAAGCAAATAGCTAGGTAGCAACCACAACCGACATTCTTGGCTACATCCGAATAAGGGAATAAAAGGACCGTACCGCATCCTGCGAACAAGCAATTAAAACATATCGAGACTTGAACGCTATCATTGCTAAGGTACAACCTTCTCCCTTTTTATTCGCGTTTTATACTAACTTATTGCAGGTGTTCAATGGAAAGGAATCAAAGCACCCTCCAGCTTGAAGACCTTGGGTTTTAAAGCATGCGTTGCGCTCTTTTTCCCTTAGACCGGGTTTTATCCCGAGCGGGTTTATCAGCAAGGTTTTTAACGAGACAACATCCATATGCTACCTACGGAGAACTCATCAAGTATTCAAGGTTTCTCTTCGATCAACCTCAAGTACTGGGGGGCATCACCCCGGGAGGTCGCCTCTTGGAAGAAATCGAACTATGCCTAGGAGGACCTCGATAGGAGAATGTTGTATTGGGCCAAACGGTCAAATGAACAGTGTCCATGTAGAATAATCGAGCCTCCAAAAGCAAAAAACATGTACGCATATATCAAGTAATTGTGGAAGCCCCTTTTTCTTATCAAAACACTTTGTGCCTCAAAGAAGTTCACTACTTTCTCATAAGGTCCAGAAACTCTCGAACACTCAGGGACTGTCATCGACAGTCAGCTCATCGAGCCATCGAAGACTCGAACTCGTAAGACCTCGATCAGGAAACCCGAGCTCATAAGCCCTCAGTAAGGGAACATCAAATCTGTAAGACCTCAACAAGGCGTGCTCAAATTTATAAGACCTTAAAAAGGCATAACCCCGATATTAAGGCCAAGGCTATATATTCGAACTTGTAAGACCCCTAAAAAGGTATACCCTCAATATAGACACCAAGGTCACCACACACGCGGACTAAAGGCTACGGCCAAACATAAAGACTACGGTCGAACTAAAAGGCTACGGCCGAATTAACGCGGCTCGGAGACGTCCGACCGCCGCCATAAAACTAAAGGCCTTCAAATACTTCGAGAATACTTCAAAAAGAACTGGTTAATCAGGCTACCCTCGGCATAAGCAATGGAGCTTCGATAAATATCAGCTCTGAACAATAAAAAGGCTTCGAAAACAATCAACCTTCAACCTTCGATGAAAAGGTTTCGAAAATTCAGCCTTCAAGCGAACCTCCCGAGGTACTCAGCTATCGTCACTTATCGACTCATAATCGAGGTTCTCGTTTGAGCCATCGAAGAGTCGGACGAACACAAAACATGCCAAAGCACAATCAAAACTTCAAAAGTCTTTAGCCAAAATGAGGGAAAACTATAGCCATATTCTAAAAAGAGCCTAAGGGCCAATGCGTAAGAGCCTATGGGCCAGCCTAAAGAGCCTAAGGGCTAATATGTTGAAAACCTAAGGGTCAATGAGCCTGAGTCAAAACTTGATTCAAGGACCAAGCCCTAAACGGTCAACTATTATCGATTGTTCATCGAACACAACCTAAGGGTTCTTATCTAAAAGTCCAACACATCGGACTAATTGTCGGCGGGCATCAAAACTCAAAACATAAACAAAGACACATGCAAGTGGGAATTTATATAAATGGAAAACCAAAGGGTTCCTTTTTATTATAAACAATGGTACAAAGATACGTTTACAACGCTCCCACGGGGAGCCCGATGCAAAGAACAAGAAATAAAAACCTAATCTACCGCCGAGGTCACATGACCAGAAGGAGCTCCCTCAGAAGTTGTGCCTTCAGTGACTTGGCCCTCGACCCCCGGAGCATCAACGACCTCCTTCCCCTCAGGGACTTCACCCTCATCTTCATCATCCTCTGAGCCGCTGGTCGAACCACTGGCTGAACCATCATCGAAAGAAAGCAGAACTGCCGATTCATCCTCTAGGGCCTTCACCCTCTTGATCTCGGCAGACAAATCGATGCCAACTGCATACACATCCTCGAGAGCCTATCTCCGAGATCTTAATCGGGCATGCTCCAAGGCTCGGGTCAGTTCCAACTTGGCCACTTCGGATACCTTCCTGGCTCGAGCATTTGCAGCAACAGCATCTTTTCGGTATGAGGATATGAGCGCATCGGCGTCGGACTTAGCTGCAGATAGCTCAGCAACTGATTCAGCATGGAGATATTTGTACTTATGGCTTTCTCCATTTGCCCCTTTGGTGCTCAATCGAGGTCAGCTTCTCTCGAAGAGTTTCTTTATCGGAGGACACTTCATCCATGCGCTGCTTTAGCCCAAGGATTTCAATATCCCCGACTCTAAGCTCCTCTCGCATTAGATCATCTCTTTGCTTAAGCTGAAAGAACCAAACTAAGGTGTTTAACGCTCAATTGACTAAAGCATAGAAGTAAGCCCACGAAGGTCGTATTACCCGCTCATCGAGATCGGCCCGCTCTCGAGACATCCTCTCCAAATATGCTCGAAGGTCACCTATCTCACCCTCCTTTTGGGCATAAGGGGCCTTAAGCTCATTCAATTCAGAAGCGAGCTTCCTAAATTCGTCCTCGCAATGAGCCAACTCAGCATGTGACTTGGAAAAGACCGGGTTGGAGAGTATCAAGGCCTAAAAACACAAAGGTAGGGAGTCAGAAAAGCAAGAATCGAAACTCAAAATACAGTGGTCAAGTCAAGATTACCTGTTTTGGAAGCTTCTCGGCTTCTTCAAAGATCAATGAGGCATCGATGTCGGGTCCTTCCTCAACCCCGGCAAAACAACCTTCAAACATATCATTCTCTCCGAGGGATGCCCCCACGACGGGAGTTTTCATGTCTCGGGCATACCGTATTTGCCCAGGAGAGAATGATAGGCCCGACAGAGGCTCATCTACATTGATCACCTCAAATGGTTCGACGGGGGACCTCTCCCCCTTTCGAAGGGCTTCGTTACTGGTTTCTTCGGATTCATCAACTAAGTTCCCCTCGGCACCCAATGTGTTTTGATCATCGGTCGGCCCGGGGACTTCGTTTGAGCTCCCCTCAACGATTCCCTCAGCTCGGGTAAGGACCACCTCGGCGGCCTCCCCCCATCGGAAGTCGACCTTCACTTTCTCAATGTCAGTTATTAGAAGATGTATCACAAGGCCCGGGAATACACTCCTCGACACTAGGAGGAACTACCGGTTTACCTTTGGTCGTTCGAGAAGGTGATGAAGATTTTTCCTTTTGAGGAACAATTTTAGAAGTTTTAGCCATCTCTAAAGCGAAAAATCTGAGACGATGGAAATTGTTGTTAGAAAAGAGAAGGGAGAGTTAATTGGAAAGGGGCTAAATGAAATTCTGGAAGCACTAAGAGAGTAATAACTGCAAGGTTATGGAATTTATCTATTTATAGAGATCGTTTAAATGTGCCGAAGGAGCCAAAAGGCTGACCGTCGGCCGCCTAAAATTAATGATTTTGGAAATCGTACAAAAAGCAACCCTTCAGTCACTTCAACCGTGTATGTCATGATGTTGAGGCCAGGACCCAGGCATCAAGAATCAGATTGTCAGAGATTATTAGGAAAAGCTACGAGTTAGGTTCGAGTAGACACTCACTCGGCTATTTAGCCCAAGGGCTACCCGAGTTCGAGCTAGTTCTCACTCGGGGGATATTCATAAAGCCTCAGGGTTATCTTTACTTCGAGTTCGAGCAAACGCTCGCTCGACTATTAAGCCCAAGAAATTCTTATATTAATAAAAGATGTTTACATAGCCCACGAGGGGCCCTTACACATAAACAAAGAAGCAAAAACAACAGCCAACGGCCTAATCTACATTCGAGGGAATGTCCTCAAGGGCAACATCCTCGAGAACCCCTTCCTTGGGGATCTCATTTCGATCTTTAGAACGTTGTCGTCGAGAGCCTCCTCCAAAACAACAATAGATGAAGAAAGGGCTATAGCCTAGAGCAACAGCTTTTAACAAGCAAAGAAAATTGTGGCCTGGTGGAAAGATTGGCGAGTATGGGCCTCGTCAACATTACTATTGTGAAGCCACTTCTTGAGACATTGCACCGGTGTGGGATGCAAAAGTTGGTAGATAGTACCACCTCACTCCTGTCGCGCCCCCCTTTTTCCTCGCGGAGTCCGGATTTCGACATTCATTGGGAGCAACTCATTTCCTTTTGGGAATTGGGTATTTGACTTTGAAGAGTCACCACTAACGGATTAAGGTGCGTTAGGGCACCTAGAGTAGATAACATATAAAACCAGTTTGCATTACCAGAGATTTGGGTAAGGGCTCGAAATAACCTTGAGGGGAAGGTGTTAGGCACCCCTCGCGGTCCACAACGGTAGGTCCCGGCCGAACTTGATTTATGTGAATTAATCATTTAACAAATAGATAGTCTAAGCACACATATAAGATAGAGAAAATTTGACCGATAAGCAGTCTAAGCACATATGTACGATAAAGGAACAAATAAGCAGTCTAAGCACACATATGTAAATAAGATGAGGGGAGTCCTAGGTTTGTTAGCCTATAGGATCACATCTGTACAATACCCGGAAAGTCTTCCTCAAGTACAGGGGTTACACGTGGATTTAGCGCACAAGTCATCATATCCTTTACTACCCAATTACCCTCCCCTTGGTCATAGCCTAAAGTGTTCTAACAACCTCAAGATGTATCCTATGCGTGCATTACCGGTCCCTTTACTTATATAGTCCCGGAGGTATTTAGGACTCCTAGTTAAGGTGGATCTATACTCTCCTACAATGATTAAAAGGAGAAAATTCTAGGTGACAACCAAAACAGTTAGGACTGTCAAGTAAAGAACAATTAAGGGGGCTCACATTTTACCTCCACAAATAGAACAAACAAATGCACGTCTCAGGCAACAGTGTTTTAGACATTTGAAAAGAGTCCTAATGACAGGATATCTAGGTGAGCACGAATCAGAATATATGCAAAGCTTTATTAAAGCAGGAACCAATACCTAATCAGTTTGCCTAATGATTTTAGAGGGGGTGAATCTGGACAGTCAACAGAAGCGCTTTTACAGGATTTTAATCGTCCTACAGGCTTGCCTAGGCGTGTATCAATGACATCCTATGAGCATGATATCTAGTCGTTATTCAGAAGTATAATGAAACAGTAAACAATTTCAGGCAGTTTAGGTCCTATAGGCATGCTGTCTAGGTGCAATGATGGATTTTAAACAACGGAAACTAAATGCAGCAATTTTAAAGGCGGATTGGCATGCGGAGACTGATTTTAAATAGGCATGGTTTGTAAATGCTGAACCTATTTACCATGACTCCTAAGTGCAAAAATTGATTTTTTTTACCTATAGGCATGATATCTAAAAGTGCAAGACTGATTTTTAACCTATAGGCATGGTATTTAGAATGCATGCGAAACAATCAAACAGCGCAATGATTTCCGATTGCAAAAGCTTGGTTTGAACCCTATAGACATGATCTCTATAATGCATACAAGTGATGAACATTGCAATGTCCTATAGACATGGTTTCTAGGAATGTAAACACTGATTTTAAATCCAATAGGCATGATATCTACCCATTCCCCAACAAAATGTGTATAATAATCCCTCCCAGTTTACTAATTTCCCCAATATCTGTTTACAAAGTAAATAATATTACAAACCAAGTGTAGAATGAATTACAGGAATGATAACACTATATTATAGGGAGCCTGGATAGGCCCAAAGTAAAACCTGGGAACCAGGCCTTCAAATAGTCTCGATTGCCACATCTCATAGTGCCAGGGAGGGTGTCTTAGTGTGTCAAAGTTTCCAAGGGCCTCCAGGACCCAGGGCAGTGCTCACACCAAGGCCTCCTTAAAGGCTAAACAGCTTGTGTAGTGTGAAATAGCCAACCCAAGTGTCAAAGTTCAGAGGAGCCTCATGGACTCCAAAGCAATGCTCACACTGGAGGGGCAGGAACCTAAGTATTCTAGGAATTGAAGTGATGGTGATTTGCAAGAATAGTTTTGGGGAAAAGCAGTTTCAGACTTTCAGAAAATCAGAAGTAAACAGGAGCATTCAGTTCCTGGAACCTAGGCTAATGTTCCAGCCAAACAAGCAGCATTCAGAAAATAGGATTACTTAAACTTATTGGTTGTTACTAAGTGATCAAACACAGAAGCAAGGCATGCGGAAAATCAAGTAGCCACAAATAAGGGGTAATAGGGATTGGGGAGCAAAGTATCCAGATAGGGGGTCAGGCTTAGTAGGGGAGTAGGCAAGAAATATATCTAATTTTAGACATTAGTAAACATGCAAACTTGCTGAAGGCAGAACACATAGTTCTAATTAGAAAAACAGGAGTCAACATGCTATTGTGGTAAACACATGTATTGGCCAGGAGTGGACATAAACACATAGATTGAACATTAATAGACATGTTAGGAAACATATAGTCAGACATGCTATTGAATATATAGTTTGAACAGAAGTAGCCACATATATTGGACAGAAATAGTCATGCTAGCAAACACATGGATTAAACAGGGGTAAGCATACTGGTAAACACATGGATTTAAACAAAACTAAACATGCTGATGAACATACAAATTTAACAGAAGTAAACATATTGATAAATGCACAAATTAATTGAATGACAATAGTAGAGGCATACCAGTTAAGGAAATAGAAACAGAAGGTAAAGTAGACAGGATTCAACAGCCTAGCCTTGGCTTTCAGCCGGCTAGTCAAGCAGTGATCACAAGTAGGAGAGAGAGAGATGAGAGGAAAGGCATTGTGTGTGTGTGTGAACTATTGTTCGTGTCTAAGGTAGAATGAGAGTGCATATATATATATATGGGAGTCGGATAGTGTAGGTAAATAAGGCAAGGCAAATTGACATTGCAAAAATAAGGTAAGGAAGTAATCAAATAATCAATCAAGCTTGATTGGGGATAGGAAATTAGGGAATTATACCATAAATAACTCTAATTGAATTTCAGATAAGGCAAGAAGTAGGTTTAACAGTCAATTAGGGTTAGAACCCTTAAATCAAGTAATCAGTTTCACAAATAAGGCAACACGGGTAATCAGAGACCAATCAAAGGGTCAATCAACCCATAGATAGACAAGAGATGTCAATTAAGAACTCAGGATTAAGGAAAACAATCAAAGATCAGTAAATTAGTTTAGTAAACAAATGAAACCCTAGATAATTAGGCTAATCATTCAATTATTAAACAATAACGGACAAGAGGTTGAAATCAAACACTGAATAGTCAAACAATTGGACCAGAAACATAACCATGCGAGAAGATCAAACGAAACATAAAAACTTCAGAAAACCTTTTGCAAAAAACGGAAGTGGAAACCCCAGATAATTAGATACTTAGGGTTGGTTAGTAGCAGGAAGATTAGGAGAACTTTAAAGAAATAGCCATGGAAACAGAAAGCACTTCAAACAAACAGAGATTCGAATAATAGAAATCAGAGAAATCAAAAACCTAAAATAGCATAGTGCTAAAAATCGGTTAATAGTAAAGAAATAGGAACTCTTTAAAGAAAAATCGATGACGAACTCAGAAACTTTCTAGATCTACAAAGATCTGGATGGATTCGTGTTTGAAATGAGGGTTTTGAAGAAAGAATGAAAGAGTAAAGAGAATCCAGTCTCAAACAAGAGATTTGAACCGTAAAAGCATCGAAATAGTAACAGTCACAACCATAGACGGACTCTAAGAGAGTCTTGAACCAGATCTGGTTAGATCTCTTAGAGATCTTTCCAGGAAATCATAAGAACGAGCAGCCAGGAGATGTAGAAGATCAGTAGGAGCCTCAAACGGCCATGAAAATCCATGGATCGAACAGGAATCAAAGGGTTTAGGGCTGGTTTTGGGTGGCGGCGGCTAGGGTTAGGTTTAGGTACCACAGAGACGGAGAGGATTAGGGATTCTAGGGCGGCCATTTGTGAATAATGGCTAGAGTTTAGGGGGGTCATTTGGTTAAAAATAGTAAGAGGTGATGGTGGCCGTTGATCTTTATGATCAACGGCCAAGATTTAGAGAGTTTGGGGGCCAGGTAGGATTTAATTGGGCTAGGGGCAGTGGGTTTGGGCCTGGTCTTAGTGGGTTAGGGATTTGGGCTGTTTAATTCCGAAAATAAAAGGGGTCATTTGTTAAATACCCATTTAATTGCTAAAACAATTTTTAATAACAGTTAATAAATTATAAAAATGACTTTCATGCCTAGCAATGTTTTAAAATAATTACTTAATATTTTAAAAAATATAAAAGGCTATTTTCTGGTAAGATAATGTAATAATGCATGCATGGGCTATAATTGCAAAGTAATTGCAATTATAACCCCAAAAATACAAATGTGGCTATTTGCGAAATAATAAAACTTAGTACAAATGCAAATGATAAAATTAAGCCACAAAATTATTGTAAAACTATTTGTGATGCAATTAGTGATTGTTTATATAAATAAAAATGCTGGGATAAATTAATTAAAAATCCTTAAAAAATGTAGAAATTATGGGAAAATGTCAATTGATGCTAATGCATATTTTTGAAGGCATACATGCATTTTAAAAATATTATAGGGAAAAATTGGGTATCAACAGCTGCCCCTCTTTACCTGGGAAGGATGAAAGAGTTTTCGGGTAAAGAAATGATGGGCAATTTTGACCGATTGGGATGTTTTGAAAAATAGAGGCAAAACCCCGGTCTCTGAGTTGCCTACATATCCCTGGCTTTACAGGAATCAGGCCATGTGTAGTTCTGGACCCACCGGTGAATGAAGCCGACGGAGTTGTTATAGGAATGGTAGCTGGTTTCATCAAAATGTTCTTTTGTGAAGGGTGAGGTCGGATAGAGTTATGGTCGCGAATCTGAAATGTAACGGATGTATTATAGGGCTGATAGCTAGATATCACGGAGTGGGATGGGTAACCAATGAGAATCGATTATAAGTGGCAAAGTAAAAAATGGCATGAGCGAAAACCGGAGCGAAGGCTGCTCCTGTTTGAAAAACGGTTACCTCCTGGATTACCTACAAAACTCAAATACGGTGCATGCAAGTGCGTAGATTACTGCGAGAATTTAAACGTGATGCAAATTCCCTTTGGACCATGAGAGATTGTCTTTGGGCGGTGCGGATGACGTCCTTGGACTATGATGTTCTGGGCCATGAATTGTGAGACAGGGATTCGCAGTCCATGAAATGATGTTCTCGGGCCATAATGGTGCCTTCGAACCTGACGCCTTTGAATAATGATATGCAAATTTGAGAGATCCTCAGGCCATGGCATGGTGTCTTCTGGCTATGAGGATGATGCCTTTAGACAATGACGCCTTTGGACAAGTTGGCGATATTTCAGCCCATGAGATGCAATAATATGATGCTAAAAACAACAAGACAAGGCTTAGTCTCGTGAGGTTGAGGGCAGAGCTTAGCCCGAAAGAGGAGCAAATAAATAGTGCCGGAGAGAAACAGTGCTTAGTCTCGGCAAATAAAGGTGATGATTGGCCTTGTGCAGATAGGAGGCAGAGCTTAGCCTCATGCAAGATTCGGGACAGGGCTTAGTCCCATGCAAATGGAAGGCAAAGCATAGCCTTATGCAAAATGGAGACAGGGATTAGCCTCACGCAGATGTGGAGGCAGGGCTTAGCCTCATGCAGATGGAGACAGAGCTTAGTCTCATGCAAGATTCAGGACAGGGCTTAGTCCCATACAAGTGGAAGGTAGAGCTTAGCCTTATGCAAAATGGAGGCAGGGCTTAGCCTCGTGCAGATGGAGACAGAGCTTAGTCTCATGCAGGATTCGGGACAGGGCTTAGTCCCATACAAATGGAAGGCATAGCTTAGCCTTATGCAAATATCGAGGCAGGGCATAGCCTCATGCAAATGGAGACAGAGCTTAGTCTCATGCAGATATGGAGGCATGGCTTAGCCTCATGCAAATGGAGACAGAGCTTAGTCTCATGCAGGATTCGGGACAAGGCTTAGTCCCATGCAAATGGAAGGCAGAGCTTAGCCTTATGCAAAAAATGGAGGCAGGGCTTAGCCTCATGCAGGATTGGGGACAGGGCTTAGTCCCATGCAAATGGAAGGCAGAGCTTAACCTTATGCAAAATGGAGGCAGGGCTTAGCCTCATGCAAATGGAGACAGAGCTTAGTCTCATGCAGGATTCGGGACAGGGCTTAGTCCCATGCAAATGGAAGGCAGAGCTTAGCCTTATGCAGATATGGAGGCAGTACTTAGCCTTATGCAAGATTCGGGACTGGGCTTAGTCCCATGCAAATGGAAGGCAGAGCTTAGCCTTATGCAAAATGGAGGCAGGGCTTAGCCTCATGCCGGATTCGGGACAGGGCTTAGTCCCATGCAAATGGAAGGCAGAGCTTAGCCTTATGCAAAAAATGGACGCAGGGCTTAGCCCCATGCAGGATTCGGGACAGGGCTTAGTCCCATGCAAATGGAAGGCAGAGCTTAGCCTTATGCAAAATGGAGGCAGGGCTTAGCTTATGCAGGATTCGGGACAGGGCTTATTCCCATGCAAATGGAAGGCAGAGCTTAGCCTTATGCAAAATTGAGGCAGGGCTTAGCCTCATGCAGGATTCGGGACAGGGCTTAGTCCCATGCAGGTTCTGGGACAGGGCTTAGTCCCATGCAAGTTCGGGACAGGGCTTAGTCCCATGCAAAAATAAAATAGCAGGTGATAGCAGAGTTTTCTTAGCTGATAATAGATTTCAGTATCACGGTTGTTATGAAGATTGTGACTTGAAAGCCTGTGTATTCTTCGCTCCTGCATCCAAAGAAAAATCGTGAGTTTTGTAAAGGGGGAGGTCGGTTCGTGCCTCCGTCAGCTTGCTTGGCTTGCTTCGCTTGGTCCGAAGGTCCTGTTCAAATCATTGGGGGTAGCGTTGGCTAAACAGAGTCATTTTACAAGCAAGCATGCATAGTTTCAAAGACGTAATAAAAATATATTATTTTAGAAATTGGTTAGATGAACCAGTGACTGTGACACGATTCGAGGCATTGCAACCTCTCTTGCTTATAGAATTTTGAGGTTCCTCCTCAAAATTCTGGCCCAGTTAGATGGTCATGTCTGACTGCTGCACATGCTGCGATTAGCTAAAACTGCTGCCCTAGTTTCTAATTGATTTCTGACTTTCTGGCATATGATGGTGTTTGCTGGACTTGCTCCGGAATTTTGAGGGTCGTCCTCAAAATTCTGCCCTAGTTTCTGGTTCTGGGGGAAAATGAAAGTTTTATTATGATATGACCGAACCCACAAGGCTGCCTACGTATCCCCTCTTAAACGGGAATCAGGTCAAGTGTAGTTCAATTTACATCATTTTGTGAAAACATAAATAGTTACACATAGTATCGTTTGACTGCATCTGGGTTGATCGGTTTTGGCCAGACTTCTCCGTCCATTTCTGCAAGTATGAGGGCTTCTCCTGTCAATACTCTATGAACCATGTAAGGGTCTTGCCAGTTGGGAGAGAACCTTTGGCTTCATTCTGATGCGGGAAGATCTTCTTTAACACCAGCTGCCCCGGTGCGCACTGCCTCTGCTTGACTCATTTGTTGAAGGCTCTGGACATTCTGTTCTGATAGAGTTTCCCATGACACACTGCATTCATCCTTTTTCCGTCTATGAGGGCTAGTTGCTCATAACGACTCCTTATCCATTCCGCGTCGCTGAACTTAGGTTCTTATATGATTCTCAGAGAAGGGATCTCCACTTCAGCGGGAATACAACTTCAGTACCATAAACCAGTAAGTAGGGAGTTTCCTCGGCTGATGTGCGGGCTATGATACGATATCCCAATAACGCGAATGGCAGCTTCTCGTACCATCTTTCTCAGTATCTTCTTGATATTCTTGTAGTGGCTTCTACAACTCCGTTTATCTGGGGTCTATAGGCTGTGGAATTCTTGTGCTTGATTTTGAAAGTCTCACACATGTTCTTTATCAGATCACTATTGAGATTGGAGGCATTGTCAGTGATGATTGATTTTGGAACTCCAAACCGGCAAACAATCCGGTCGCGGACAAAATATGCTACGACCTTCTTAGTTACCGCCTTGTAAGATACTGCTTCGACCCATTTGGTAAAGTAATCAATAGCTACCAAGATGAACTGATGCCCGTTTGAGGCAGTGGGCTCGATTGGACCAATGACATCCATTCCCCAGGCGGCGAATGGCCAAGGTAAGCTTGTTGCATTGAGCTCATTTTGCGACACTTTTATCATATCGGCATGTACTTGACATTAGTAGCATTTTCGAACATACTGGACGCAATCTGTCTCCATGGTCATCCAGAAATAACCGGCTCTAAGTATCTTCTTGGCCAAGACAAAGCCATTCATATGCGGGCCGCAAGTCCCAGCATGTATCTCCTCAATTAGCTTAGAAGATTTTTTTGTATCGACACACCTTAGCAATCCCAAATCAGGAGTTCTTCTGTACAAGGTTCCTCCGCTGTGGAAGAAATTATTAGACAACCTCCGAAGCGTACGTTTCTGAGTATGATTTGCATGCTCCGGATATTCTCCTTTTTCTAAATATTGTTTGATATTGTGAAACCAAGGCTTCCTGCCTGTTTCTTCTTCAACATGGGCATAATACGCCGGTTGGATGTAGATCCTTACTGGGATGGGATCGATGAAGTTCTTGTCGGGATGCTGTATCATGGATGACAAAGTGGCCAATGCATCGGCGAACTCGTTCTGAATCCTGGGAACATACCGAAACTCTATCTTCGTGAACCTCTTTCCCAATTCCTGCACATGGTGCAGATATGGAAATATCTTGGAATTCTTGGTGGCCCATTCTCCTTGTACCTGGTGCATAAGCAAATCTGAATCACTGATTACCAGCAGCTCCCGAATATTCATGTCGATGGCTATGTTGAGCCCTAGTATGCAGGCTTCATACTCTGCCATGTTGTTGGTGCATTGAAATCGGAGTTTAGCAGATACCGGATAATGTTGGCCAGCTTCTGATACCAAGACGGCTCCAATGCCGACTCCCCTGAAATTTGCCGCTCCATCAAAGAACAATCTCCAAACGTCGTAGGACTCAGCAATATCTTCTCCTATGATTAGCACCTCTTCATATGGAGGTGCTTGATATGCAAGTGGAGAGGTTCGGTATACGAATGGGGTTTTGGGTCCTTGGGCGACCATTACTGCTCCCACGTCCTTCTTCTTAGATATACCCCCTGACTGCAATGCTTTATTAGTGGCCTGCAATACCTCAAAGTTTGTTACCATCCCGCTCCTGATGCCTTCTTCGATCTTTTCACCAAGTTTGATGATATTAGAGAACTTATGGTTTTCAATAACCATCAACCTTTCATAGGACTGCGGATCCTGTGCTCTGATAAAGAACTTGTTCATCTGTTCCTCATCCAATGATGGCCTGACTTTGGCCGCTTTTGACCTCCAACGAGTAGCATACTAGCGAAAAGTCTCAGTGGGCTTCTTCTTGAGGTTCTGAATATAGAAGACATCTGGTGCATTCTCTGTGTTGAACCTGAATCGGTCCATAAAATCAGACGACATACTCACCCAGTTGGACCATTTCTTAGGATCCTGGCTGATGTACCAGGACAAGGCATCCTCCGTAAGACTCCTCATAAAAAGCTTCATCCAGATCTTTTCATCTTCAATCTTGTCACAATAGGTCCTTAGATGAACCCTGGGATCACCTGTATCGTCAAACATCTCGAACTTGGGAGGTTTGTAACCCTATGGCAGTTCTACATCCGGCTGTATGCATAGGTCTTCATAGTTCAGACCTTCTATCCCCTTGCCTCCTTCTACGCCTTGAACTCGGCTGGTCAACTTCTTGAGCTCCTCGGCCAGGTTCTTAATGAGCATGTCCTTCTCAATAGATTTCGGTGCATAGGAGATGGTTTGAGTGGAGTGAGGTAGGGTCTCCACATATATAGGGTTGTTTTGGTGACCTGGAAGTTGAGTATAGTAGTGATCATTCGTGGAATTCTGGGGTTCAGGAATGACTGGTGGAGTATTTTGTGGAGTGTGGTAGGTGTTTGGCTGGTATTCTGGTGGGATAGTTTGATTTTATGGTGGAGTTGTATAGTGGGGAGGTACGGGGGGAATTTGTAGGCGCTTGTTGGGTGTGTTTTGAGGTGGCGCGGGGTTCTGAGTGTTTGGATGACTGATGTCTGGGACGCTTAGTGAGAAGGATAGGTTTGCCACATTCCGGACATGCTCAAGCTCACCCTGGAGCTCCAGTATTTTCTGTTCGAGCCGTGAAACTACTTCATTTGGGGCCTGAGTACCCCGACCGTCAGAAGTTTCTGCATGTTCAACCTGTTTGTTGTTTTCCTTTCTGGCGCCATTCAAATCTTCCATTTTTGCTTTTCCCTTGCCTTTTGGTGGACTAGGAGGAGGAGAAGGTGGAGGGCCCCTGGATCTTGTGTGATAAGCTGATGATGCCAGTATGCACGAACCAACCTTTGGGGAATGGGACTAATCAAAAGAAAGAAAGAAAAACAAAAGGTAGCCAAGTCAGTAATGATTCTGAAAAGTTTGCAGTACTTACACACATATTGCGGGAATATAAATTTGCATCCTAATTTGGGAGCCCCGTTGTGCCCGATATAGGCCTAGCGACAAATAAATTTGGAGAAATTTAGTGCCAATAATTACCTCATTTCATTAATGCGAAAATAGACGACCCAAAACGATACTAAATAAAATAATGGCACTAATGGCACTTGGCCTTATTACATTTGAAAAGCAAGTAAACCTAATCTATTTGGTCCCAGAAGGACCTTCTCCAGATTGGATGCTCTTGTTGATCAATTCTCCTAGTTCGTGCAGGTTCAGCAGTAAGAATGCCCTTGCCAAATGCCCTCCTTCATTTCCCTCAGTGTTCTGGCAATCGGTGACTCTCTTCCTCATTTTCCCTTCTAGTTCCATTAGACTGTACTCCAGATACCCCAACCTTTCGCTGGATTTAACATCCCTATCTTTCCACTCATTGATCATTTCCATGTCGGCCTTATGCTGCTTCATATGCTCAGCTTCAGAATAACGAATTCTCTTGCGCAATTTGTTGTACTTTACCTGTGCTTCGGCAACTTCATCTATAACCCCGTTTCCTGGACCAACCCTTGGCTTGAAGATCCCCACTATGTTATCATCCAACCATGAGGGGAAAAAGTATGTATGACCCGCATGATATCGATCCGGCTCGATGGTATCCTTTTCCACGATAATACTCAAGCTCCACATGTGTTGTGCTTCATTCTTATATGGGATGGAGTCACCCTGAAAATCGGCTATGAAGTGACTCATCTTAGCGACTCGCGGTACGACTTGTCTCCTGCCTGCCTGTCTCATAACCTTGAGGGGAGCGTAAGGGTATATGCCCCTTAACCCAATCAGTACCAAGTGGGGAACATCCCTGGATCTGATGATGAACTCGTCGGTAGGGAACCATTCAAACATCCATTGAACCTGTTCCTCAGTCAGATTGTTGAAAAACTGCACCCATCCTATAGCGTCCTTTGGTTGAGCAAACATGTCCGGAATATATGTCATTTTCTGGGATGGTGGAAGGCTATATGATCATTCCACGGTCTTCGTGGAAACTCTTGACGGTATTGACCCCTTTGGAGATGTTCTAGCAGCCAAACTTGCAGCAGCAAATTGCAACCCTCAATGAATCTGAACCCCTTCTGACAGCTTTCCAAGGCCCGGTACACATCTGCAATGATCATGGGGATAATGGTATATGTCTGCCCCTCGATCCCGTCCATCATAGTTTTTGCCACCATGGCCAGCCTGGTGTGGATTCTGTCCCCTTGGATCGGGAACACTAGCATGCCCAAGAAACACACAATGAACACAAAGACCCTACGATGAATCCAACCCAAGGAGGTGATGGATAATTCATCATCGAAGATACGGTAAGACCTGCTGTGACCGTATCGGTCATAGAGGAAATCGAAAGGTACATAAGAGTTTTTCAGGCACTCCAAGTCATCATTCTTCTTTAACCCCATCATCTTCAAAAATCCCCTAGTGGTGCGGTTTTCTGGTGCCAATAAACCAGGGCTATCCCAAGGTAGACCAGCAAATCCCCTTATTTCTTCCAAAAGAGGCATCATTTCTATGTTTCCGAAGCGGAACACAGCCCTTTCTTTGTCCCAAAACATGGTGGCAGCCTCGATCAACATTTTGTTTGGCTGAAGGTCCAACAAAGAAGGCAAATTTCCTATGACTCGTTTCACTTGATTCTAGTCACTTAAAGGAAGATCCCTCCACCAATCTAGCAAAAGTGAAGGTATGCTACTGACCATGCCGAACCGGGGGACTTCGTGCCTCATTTCTGCAAAACAAAAGATGGTTAGGCCCTTACCCCCTCCAGGTTCATCTATTTATACAACAATGATTGGCATATTGGCACTTACTTCTCCAAATTAATGCACACAATCTTGGTTGCGTCCGTTGGGATTATGGAAAACCCGATGGACTTTTGGGTGAGGCTTGTCTTAAAGGGTCATTATGCAGAGAAAATATTAACCCGGCTAGGTTTGACCATGATACATGCACAATTGATCAGAGTAAGGTTACTATATAGAGGTCTAGACTAGGATCCTCAAGCGGACAACTTGAGGGGGAAAGATACGGAACCGTCGAACGCACCGTTGATAGACTAGTTTTACCGCAAATACGCCTTTCCAAATTTAAAAGGGTGATATATAGGAAGAGCGCAAACACTCATCAAGAGTTGCTATAGGATTGATTACGTATGAGTGGAATATGATGTTGAGCATGATTTATGCAACAATAAATAGCACGTTGTCAAGTATTTGCACGTTAAAAATGATAAATGCAGTATTTAAATAATTGAAAGATAGTTACAAAAGGAAAATAAGGAAACAAATCAGTTTCAGGAAATAAAAGAAATCATAAATGCTTGAAAATAAGCAACTAAATACAAATAACGGGGGGGGGGGGGTAGGGGGGGTAAGGTTGTATCAATAAAGCATGCTTGGGAATAATTCACAAAAACATGTTCGTTACGTAAGAGCCTAAAATATCCCCAGCAGAGTCGCCATGTTGTCGCGCCCCCTCTTTCCTCGCGGAGTTCAGGTTTCGACATTCATTGGGAGCAACTCATTTCCTTTTGGGAATCGTGTATTTGACTTTGAAGAGTCGCCACCTAACGGATTAAGGTGCGTTAGGGCACCTAGAGCAGATAACATATAAAGCCAGTTTGCATTACCAGAGATTTGGGTAAGGGCTCGAAATAACCTTGAGGGAAGGTGTTAGGCACCCCTCGCGGTCAACAACTGTGGGTCCCGATCAAACTTGATTTATGTGTATTAATCATTTAACAAATAGATAGTCTAAGCACACATATAAGATAGAGAAAATTTGATCGATAAGTAGTTTAGCACATATGTACGATAAAGGAACAAATAAGCAGTCTAAGCACACATATGTAAATAAGATGAGGGGAGTCCTAGGTTTGTTAGCCTATGTCGCGCCCCCTTTTTCTCGCGAAAACGGGTTTATGACATTTGGGAAGACAACTCGTTCCCTTTTGGGAATTGGGTTTAATGGAATTGAAGAGTCGCCACCTAATGATTTAAGTGCATTAGGATACATTAGAAGAGCTTGATTTTGGATAACCAGAGATAGGGTAAGGTCTTGAAATTATCCCAAGGGGAAGGTGTTAGGCACCCCTCAGAATCCACTAGTGTGGTTCCCGGCCAAGCTATTGTTGTGACTTAAGGTACAAATAACATATAGACAAGTAGGACTTCAAATAAGAGGGGATTTCTCACATAAAGGTTAGAAATAAACAAAGTCAGAAAGCATTAAAGAGAGTTGATTTAGAAGAAACGTTTTAAAAGATTTTAAAAGAAACAAAGAAAGAAAGGGAAGGGGGTCCTAGGTTTATTAATAATATGGATCACCCCACACAACATCCGGTAATCATTCTTACACGTGATGTTATCGCGCGGTCATCATATCCATATCTACCCTTTCCCACCCCGTTAAGGTGTTAAAGCGCGGAATGGTCACGTTTACTTATTGCATGCTATTACCCGCCCCAGTCCTATCAGTCACGGAGGTACTTGGGACTACTAATCCTAAAGGGAGGGGATGTTTGGCTTATTTGTTGTTTCAAAAGGTAAAAATACTAAGGCGACAAACAAAACACATATAGCAAGTTTGAGGAAGCATATAAACAAATAAAAGGCTCAGATAGATCTCCTTTAAACCAAAGAAACCACATAGTTTAGCATGTCTTGCACGTACTGTTTAAGGTCTAGTTAAACTTAGAAGGTTTGAGGCAGACTGATTTATTACATAGTTCAGATAAGAAACCCGAAGCAGGCTTACCTGTTGGTTGTAGCTAATAAGATCTAATTCAGTTTATAAAAATTTATCCTACAGTTTTCCTAAGTGATAGACGAAGCCTATGGGCATGATATCTACAGATTTCAGAAATAAGAATGAAATAGATTGAATACATACTGATTAAGAGCGGTTATCAGATTATTAAAGAAAATCAAACTTTAGCAAAAGTTACAGGTTCTGCAAACATTATTACTGGTTTTAGACTCATAAGCGAGTGGAAATGTTTCAGACTTGGTTGATAGTTCCTATAGGCATGCTTTCTACGCGTTGTTGATTTTAAACACTTTTATAGATATGAAAATTGCAGAAAACCTACAACATGATATCTAGGTGTTACATTTTATTACGAACGTGACATCTGATCACCTATAGGCATATTTTTTACATGCGTGTGCAGAAGCTATAGACATAATATATACATGAAAGTGCAGGATCCCTATAGTCATGGCATCTAAATGAGAATGCTGAAATTCTTATAGACATTGTAACTAAATGGGAATGCAGAAGTCCTTATAAGTATGGTAACTATATGAAAAATGCAAAAATCTTATAGGCATGGTAGCTATATGCTGAAATTAGAGATTACTATAGGCAAGTTATCTATATGAAAAATGCTGAAATTAGAGATTCCTATAGGTAGGTTATCTACCCTTTTTATATGCATGGTTACCCATCCCTTTTCACTAACCATCCCCAAAAGTTTATTACAAAGTTATTACAGTCCAAATAAAATAAAGAAAATACATCAGAAATTGAAAATTACAACCAAGGAGAGCCTGATTCAGACTTCCTATCTGAAGTATGAAGTAAACCAACTCCAAAGATCAGATTTCAAAGCCTTTCTCTCATTTGGGGGTGTGTCAGCGTTCCCTAAGAGCCTCACATGAACTCCGGGCAGTGCTTACACCCCAAATACATTACCAGACTAGGACATAGTGTAGTGTGGAAGAGCCGTCCCTCAAGTGTCCAAGTTCAGAGGGAACTCAGAGTCCCAAGGCAAGGCTCACAGGAGGGGGGCAGAACCTAGAAACTAAGAGGGAGTGCAAGTGCAGGATTCTGAAAGGGGAAAGGGGAAAGGGGAAAGGGAAACAGTTCACATTGATACACATAGGGGTATAGGGAATGGGGAGATAGTAAAGGAAAAGCAACAGCAGGCTGGTGGGGCATACTCAGCAATGAAGAATGCTGGCCTACCCCATAAGCCTGTTAGAATACATTGTTTAGAAGTTAGGATCCTTTAAGAGATCAAGTTCAAACCATAGACAATAACTTGCATATTGCCATGTTTTAAACTGCAACTCAGAGCACATAAAGGGATTAGGGAGGAGGGGTTCATAACAGAAACAAGCAAAAGAAAACAACATGCTAGTTTAAGTATTTAATTCAGAAGTAGTAAAGTAGGCAGGGATACAAAAAGCTATAAATAAACACATTGTGATGATGCTGCAACTTAAATAAGAACATACCAGTTTCAAGGGAGACAAACAAAGAGAAAGTGCAGTAGTCTTGTGAAAGCCACAGGATAGACAAGAAGAGAGTGCTAGTAAGAGTTCAGAGAAGATTGTAAAGTAGTAGGGGAGGATTGTTAATCGTGTGTGGTGTGAAAGAAAAGTAGTGTATTTATAGTGCATAAAGAAGGCAGAAATAAGGTAAGAAAATAGTTTTAAAACTGATTGTCAATCAATTACACAAGGCTTCCCTTAATTAAGGGATTCATATTCAAACGGGTAAAACCAATTAAGGGAAGAAATTAATCAAACACTTTGTGCAAAGAAGTAAATTAGGGGCAAATACATAAAGGCTATTTAAGGACAAGGTCTTTGAAATACACGGTTGTACAATTAGAGGAAAGAAAATCAATTAACAGCCAAGAAATCTGAGGCCAAAGATTTTGTACGAATGAACCAAGTCAGAAAGATGGGAAAGATTTTTAACTTAAGGAAAATCAGCAAACAAATCAATTAGACCTATTTAAAAGGAATTCTGAATCAATCACAAGTTTGAAAACCTTTTTTGAAGAAAGATTCATCACATATAAAAGCATACAGACACGTTAAACATGAAGGAAACTTGTCATGCCCTTGTAAAAATCAGTAGAAAGAATCTAGTGTAGAAGAGTTTAGCAAAAGGTTCAACATTGTATGAAAACAAAGGTGTAAACTCAGTTCAGAGACTCAAAGTTAGTCTGACAGAGTTAGGGGTTTCGAAATGAAACCCTAGTTCAAGCAAACCATAAAGCAAGGATGAGAGGGCAGGCGATTGAATCAAAATCATGTTCAGAAGTTTCAGAAAAGGACGGGCTTCTTCAACAAAAGAACTTATGAAGAATATGATAGCAAAGTAACATGCAATCACAGTAGAAGGATTCAAAGAAAATAATGGCAAATACTGATACGAACAGTAGAAAAAGCATGCTTAGAAGAAACTTAAACAGGGCTCAGTAGAAGGCAAATAGAGAAACTTAAAACTTAGCAGGAAAATACAGTAAAAGAACACAAGAACATCGGAAAAGTATAGCAGAAAAGCATATAGGAAAACACAGTAAGATAAACATATAAGAACATGGTAAAAATACAGTAGAGAAGTCTACGAGACCATAGTATAGGAAAACACAGTAAGAGAAGCATACAAAAGATGATATGAGAACACAGCAGAGGCTAACACACAAATAACAAAGAAGAAAAATCATAAAACACTTTCCGAAAAACCCTAAATCGGAAAAGAAGGGTGTTGAAAGTAATTTTCAAAATAAAAGTTAGGGAAATCGTTTGAAAACTCAAGTAGAGCATAGATACACAACAGATCTAAAAAGAATCGGAGAAAAACCTCGAAGGGTTAAGGTTTCAGAAGAACCCTAGAATGAGAAAGGCTTTGAAAAGGTCATTGACCTGAGTCAGAGAAGTTAGAATCAGGCTCAGAAGACCAGGATACGCCGGAGCAAGGCCGGAGATGGTCGTGAAACCTCGAGCCGGCAAAGGTCTAGATGAAAACCTTCGAGGTCAGACCTCGAATCTTCAGGTACCAGGCACATAGGAGTAATATGAGGTGAGTATAGGACTCCCATGGCCTGAGAAGCCATGATTTCCGGTGGGTTTCACGGTGGAGGTGGTAGGAGACGATTAGGGTTCCAGGAAGGTTCGAGAGAGTTTGAGAGAAGGGGTGTTTAGAGGCGGCTAATTAAGTGAAATGATTTTAGGGTTGGGGGTTTAGAAATTAAAAAAGGAAGGGGGAATTGTGGTCGTTGATCAAAATGATCAACGACCTGGATTAAAAGGGGAGCCGGGCGGGTTTTTTTAATTGGGTCATGGGCGGGTAAATTTAGGATTTGGTCCGGTCCAATTGGGATTGAAATTGGGTTAGTTGGGGTGGTCGATTTGGGCTACAATTGAAATGAAATAGGGCTAGATTTTAAATAGCCACTTTTTTCCTTTTTATTTTATAAAAATAGTACAATGATTTCTGAAAACAAATTAAAGGTGCTAAATTAATTAACAATACATAAATATTAAATTAAAAATACTGGAATCAATTTTATTATTATAAACGCAATTAATTCTTAAAATAGTCTAATATTGCAATTATATCAATTTAGCTTTAAAAATACTAAATAAATTTGTAAAAAATGTGTAAAAATCACCTTAGCTATATTTTGGGATAAATATGAGAATAATATAAATTAATCACCAAAATGATAATTTGAGGAATAATTATTGGTTTTTATACTGCTAAAATAGGGCAATAAATCAATTTAAAAATCTTTTAAAAATTAGGAAAAATCCTAAAATATTTGGACCCACTTATATATGCATACATATGCTATTTTGAAAGTATTTTGCATATAAAAAAAATATACAGGGAAAAATTGGGTATCAACAGCTGCCCATCTTTACCCGGGAAGGATGAAAGAGTTGTCGGGTAAAGACATGATGGCCAATTTTGCCAGAGTGAAATGGTTTGAAGAGGTCGACCGTGCTCTGGTTCCTGAGCTGCCTACATATCCCTGGTCTTACAGGAATCAAGCCATATGTAGTTCAGGATCCGTCGGCGGAATATGCCGATGGAGATCTTTCAATAACGGACGCGATATTCGAGTTTGGGATGGATGGTTAAAGCCTAATAGGGATGCGGGAACTGGAGCGGGATCGCTCCTGCTGAGACGGCCGTTGCTAGCTGGTTTACCTGCAAATAAGCAATACAAGCGTATATTTTGCATAAATTTAAACATGATGCAAGTTTCCGTCGGACCATGAATGTTGTCCTTGGACGGTTAGGATGACGTCCTCAGACCATGACGTCCTGGGCCATGAAGCGTATGATAAAGAATTCGCAGGCCATGAAATGATGCTCTCGGGCTATGAGAATGATGCCTCTGAGCTATGATGCCTTTGAATAATGATGTGCAAAAGATAAAAGGGGTCCTCAGGCCATGTCATGGCATTCTCGGGCTATGCGAATGGTGCCTCCGAACAATGACGCCTTTGGAAAATTTGGCGATATTTTAGCCCATGAAATGCAATAGGTGGCAATCTTTCAGCCCATGAAAGCGTAAATAAAGTGGCGATATTTCAGCCGATGCAGGACATAAATAAAGGTGGCGATCTTTCAGCCGATGCAAGATGTAGATAAAGTGGCGATTTTTCAGCCGATGCAAGAAGCAAATAAAGGTGGCGATATTTCAGCCATGCAAAATATAAATAAAGGTGGCGATATTTCAGCCGATGCAGGACATAAATAAAGGTGGGGATCTTTCAGCCGATGCAAGATGTAGATAAAGTGGCAATTTTTCAGCCGATGCAAGAAGCAAATAAAGGTGGCGATATTTCAGCCATGCAAAATGTAAGCAAAGTGGCGATATTTTAGCCGATGCAAGTGTAAAATAAAGGTGGCGATCTTTCAGCCATGCAGATGGAGGTAGAGCTTAACCTCGGAAGGCAGAATGGTAGCCTTATGCAATGCAAGAATGCAGATGGAGATAGAGCTTAGTCTCGAAAGGCAGAATGGTAGCCTTATGCAATGCAAGAATGTAGATGGAGACAAAGCTTAGTCTCGGAAGGCAGAATGGTAGCCTTATGCAAATGCGAGAAATGCAGATGGAGACAGAGCTTAGTCTCGGAAGACAGAATGGTAGCCTTATGCAATGCAAGAATGCAGATGGAGACAGAGCTTAGTCTCGGAAGGCAGAATGGTAGCCTTACGCAAAGGATAAAAGGCGAATAGTAATAAAATTTCTTAGCTGATAACTGGTAGCTCATTGTGATATCGTGGCTGCTGGGGATATTGTATGCGAATAGCGAGTGTGAATAGGTGTGACAGTTATGAGAATTGTCTTCCTGAACAGTATGAGTGTATAATATATTCGATGATTTTGTGACTTGGGTGCCGGCATCCAAAGAAAAATCGTGAGTTTGTAAAAGGGAAAGGTTAGTTCGTGTCCCCGCTGACTTTGCTTGATCTGCTCGGCTCTGATCTGATGAAATGGTATGTATCATAGGGGTAGCGTTGCTGAACAAAGCGATTTTGATAATAAACAGGCATGAGTTTGTTAAAGATATGACATAAGTATATAAGAAATAGTTTTTAGATGAACCGATGACTGTGATGTGGTTCAGGACATTGCAACCTCTCTTGCTTTGGAATTTTGAGTGTACTCCTCAAAACTCTGCCCCAGTTTAATGGGTTGATACTTCTGACGGTTGCTTGCGATGATCGGCTGAAGTAACTTCAGAATTTTGAGGGCCCTCCTCAAAATTCTGCCCCAGTTTCCAATTGCGGGGGGAAATGAAAATTTTATTGAATTGTGACCGAACCCATAAGGCTGCCTACGTATCCCCTCTTAAACGGGAATCAGGTCAGACGTAGTTCAAATTACATCATATGGGAAAACATAAGATTACACATAGTAACGCTTGACTGCATCTGAATTGATTGGTTTTGGCCAAACTTCTCTGTCCATTTCTGCAAGTATAAGGGCTCCTCCTGTCAGAACCCGATGAACCATGTATGGACCCTGCCAATTGGGAGAAAATTTCCCTTTGGCTTCATCTTGATGCGGGAAAATTTTCTTTAACACCAGTTGCCCACGTGTGAACCGTCTTGGCTTGACTCTCTTGTTGAAGGCTCTGGACATTCTTTTTTGATAAAGCTGACCGTGGCAAACTGCATTCATTCTCTTTCCATTTATAAGAGCCAACTGCTTGTAACGACTCTTCACCCACTCTGCATCGTCGAGCTCTGCTTCCTGTATGATCCTTAAGGAAGGAATTTCTACTTCGGCGGGAATGACTGCCTCTGCACCATAAACCAACATATAGGGAGTTGCCCCAGTTGATGTTCGGACTGTGGTGAGATACCCCAATAGAGCGAACGATAGTTTTTCGTGCCATTGCTTATGCTTCTCTATCATTTTCCTTAGTGTCTTCTTGATGTTTTTGTTGGCGGCTTCTATGGCTCCATTCATCTGAGGCCGGTAGGCTGTGGAATTCTTGTGTCTGATCTTGAAGGTCTCACACATAGCTTTCATTAAGTCGCTGTTGAGGTTGGAGCCATTATCAGTAATGATTGACTCTGGAATCCCGAACCGACAGACGATACGGTCAAGGACAAAGTCTACCACAACCTTCTTAGTGACTGCTTTGTAGGATGCTGCTTCGACCCATTTGGTAAAGTAGTCAATTGCCACTAGGATGAATCTGTGCCCGTTGGAAGCGGCAGGTTGGATTGTTCCAATAACATCCATTCCCCAAGCGGCGAACGGCCATGGTGAGCATGTTGCATTAAGCTCATTTGGTGGTATCCTTATCATGTCTACATGTATCTGGCAGCGGTGGCATTTTCGGACGTACTGGATGCAGTCCATCTCCAGGGTCATCCAAAAGTAACCAGCACGGAGTATCTTCTTGGCTAAGACAAAGCCATTTATATGTGGACCGCAGGTCCCAGCATGGATTTCTTCTAGCAGTTTAGATGCTTCCTTGGCGTCGACACACCTTAACAATCCCAAATCAGGAGTCCCCCTATATAGGATTCCTCCGCTGTGAAAGAAATTGTTGGACAATCTTCGAAGTGTGCACTTCTTAGTAGTATTTGCAAGCTCTGGGTACTCTCCTTTTGCCAAATATTCCTTGATGTCATGAAACCAAGGTTTTCCATCTGCTTCTTCTTCGACATGAGCACAATAAGCTGGCTAATTATGGATTTTCACAGGAATATGATCAATGAAGTTTGTATCTGGGTGCTGTATCATGGACGATAGGGTAGCAAATGCATCGCAAACTCATTCTGGACTCTGGGAACATGCTGGAACTCTGTCTTTGTGAACCTCTTTCTCAACTCCTGCACATGGTGCAGATAAGGGAGTATCTTGGAATTCTTGGTCGCCCATTCTCCTCGTACATGATGTATGAGTAGGTCTGAGTCCCCAATTATTAGCAACTCTTGGATGTTCATGTCAATGGCCATTTTAATCCCTAAGATGCAAGCTTCGTACTCGGCCATGTTGTTGGTGCATGGGAACCTGAGTTTTGCGGATACCGGATAGTGCTGTACCAGTTTCTGATACGTAGGACCCGCTCCTATGCCGNCAAATTGGTAATTATAAACGCAATTAATTCTTAAAATAGGCTAATATTGCAATTATATGCAATTTAGCTTTAAAATACTAAATAAGCTTGTAAAAATGTGCAAAAAATTACCTTAGCTATATTTTGGGATAAATATGGGAATAAAATAAATTACTCACCAAAATTGATAATTTGAGGAATAATTATTGGTTTTTGTATTGCTAAAATAGGGAAATAAATTGATTTAAAAATCCTTCAAAAATTAGGAAGAATACTAAAACATTTGGACACATTTATATATGCATACATATGTTATTTTGAAAGTATTTTGCATATATAAATATACAGGGAAAATTGGGTATCAACAATTGCCCCTCTTTACCCGGGAAGGATGAAAGAGTTGTCGGGTAAAGACATGATGACCAATTTTGACCGAACGGAATGGTTTGAAGAATTTGGCCGTGCTCCGGCTTCTGAGCTGCCTACATATCCCTGGTCTTACAGGAATCAGGCCATATGTAGTTCAGGATCCGTCGGCGGAATATGCTGATAGAGGTTTTCCAAGAACGGACGCAATATTCAGGTTGGGATGAATGGTCAGAGTTTAGTAGGGCTGCGGGAACTGGAGCGGAATGCTCCTGCCGAGATGGCCGTTGCTCGCCGGTTTACCTGCAAATAAACAATACAAGCGTATATCGTGCATAAATTTAGACATGATGCAAGTTCCCGTTGGACCATGAATGCTGTCTTTGGACGGTTAAGATGGTGTCCTTAGACCATGATGTCCTGGGCCATGAAGCGTATAATAAAGGATTCACAGGCTATGAAATGATGCTCTCGGGCTATGAGAATGATGCCTCCAAACTATGATGCCTTTGAATAATGATGTGCAAGAGATTAAAAGAGAGGGGTCCTCAGGCCATGGCATGGCGTTCTCGGGCTATGAAAATGGTGCCTCTGAACGATGACGCCTTTGGACAGTTTGGCGATCATTCAGCCCATGAAAGAGTAAATAAAGTGGCGATATTTCAGCCGATGCAAGCGTAAATAAAATGGCAATCTTTCAGCCGTGCAAGACATAAATAAAGGTGGCGATCTTTCAGCCATGCAAAATGTAAGTAAAAATGGCGATCTTTCAGCCATGCAAAATATAAATAAGGTGGCGATCTTTCAGCCATGCAGAATGTAAAGGTGGCGATCTTTCAGCCATGCGGAATGTAAAGATGGCGATCTTTCAGCCATGCAAAATGTAAAGGTGGCGATCTTTCAGCCATGCAAAAATGCAAAGGTGGCGATCTTTTAGCCATGCAAAATGTAAAGGGTGGCGATCTTTTAGCCATGCAAAATGTAAAGGGTGGCGATCTTTCAGCCATGCAGATACAGATGGAGATAGAGCTTAGTCTCGGAAGGCAGAATGGTAGCCTTATGCAATGGAGGAATGCAGATGGAGGTAGAGCTTAACCTCGGAAGTCAGAATGGTAGCCTTATGCAATGCAAGAATGCAGATGGAGGTAGAGCTTAACCTCAGAAGGCAAAATGATAGCCTTATGCAATGCAGGAATGCAGATGGAGGTAGAGCTTAACCTCGGAAGGCAGAATGGTAGCCTTATGCAATGCAGAATGCAGATAGAGGTAGAGCTTAACCTCGGAAGGCAGAATGATAGCCTTATGCAATGGAGGAATGCAGATGGAAGTAGAGCTTAACCTCGGAAGGCAGAATGGTAGCCTTATGCAATGCAGGAATGCAGATGGAGGTAGAGCTTAACCTCGGAAGGCAGAATGGTAGCCTTATGCAAGAGATAAAAGGAGAATAGTAGTAAAATTTCTTAGTTGAGAGCTGATAGCCGATTGTGATATTGTGGCTGCTGGGGACATTGTGTGCGGATAGCAACTGTGAATAGGTGTGACGGTTCTGAGAGTTGTATCCTCGAATAGTACGAGTGTATAATATATGATTTTGCGACTTAGGTGTCTGCATCTAAAGAAAAATCGTGAGTTTTGTAAAAGGGAAAGGTTAGTTCGTGTCCCCGATGACTTTGCTTGACCTGCTTGGCTCTGTTTCGGTGATACTGTGCGTATCATTGGGGTAGCGTTGCTGAACATAGCGATTTCGATAATAAAAATGCATGAGTTTGTTAAAGATATGACATAAGTATATATTTAAGAAATAGTATTTTAGATGAACCGACGACTGTGACGTGGCTCAGGACATTGCAACCTCTCTTGCTTCGGAATTTTGAGGGTCCTCCTCAAAATTCTGCCCCAGTTTACTGGGCTGCTGCTTTTGACGGTTGCTTGCGATGACTGGCTGAAGTTACTTCAGAATTTTGAGGGTCCTCCTCAAAATTCTACCCCAGTTTCCAATTGCAGGGGGAAATGAAAATTTTATTGAATTGTGACCGAACCCATAAGGCTGCCTACGTATTCCCTCTTAAACAGGAATCAGGTCAGACGTAGTTCAAATTACATCATATAGGAAAGCATAAGATTACACATAGTAACGCTTGACTGCATCTGAATTGATTGGTTTCGACCAAACTTCTCCGTCCATTTCTGCAAGTATAAGGACTCCTCCTGTCAGAACCCGGTGAACCATGTATGGACCTTGCCAGTTGGGAGAGAATTTCCCTTTGGCTTCATCTTGATGCGGGAAGATTTTCTTTAATACCAGCTGTCCTGGTGTGAACTGTCTCGGCTTGACTCTCTTGTTGAAGGCTCTGGACATTCTGTTCTGATAAAATTGACCAGGGCAAACTGCATTCATTCTTTTTCCAACTATAAGAGCTAGCTGTTCGTAACGACTCTTCACCCATTCTGCGTCGTCGAGCTCAGCTTCTTGTATAATCCTTAAGGAAGGAATTTCTACTTCGGCGGGAATAACTGCCTCTGTACCGTAAACCAGCATATAGGGAGTTGCCCTGGTTGATGTGCGAACTGTGATGCGGTACCCCAATAAAGCAAATGGTAGCTTCTCGTGCCACTGCTTGTGTTTCTCTATCATTTTCCCTAGTATCCTCTTGATATTCTTGTTGGCGGCTTCTACGGCTCCGTTCATCTGAGGTCTGTAGGCTGTAGAATTCTTGTGTTTGATCTTGAAGGTTTCATACATGGCCTTCATCAGGTCACTGTTGAGGTTGGAGCCATTATCAGTAATGATTGACTCTGGAATCCCGAATCGACAAACGATGTGGTCACGGACAAAGTTTGCCATGACTTTCTTGGTTACTGCTTTGTAAGATGCTGCTTCAACCCATTTGGTGAAATAATAAATTGCCACTAGGATAAACCTGTGCCCATTGGAAGCGGCAGGTTCGATTGGTCCAATAACATCCATTCCCCAAGCGGCGAACGGCCATGGTGAGCTTGTTGCATTAAGCTCATTGGGAGGTACCTTCTCAGTCTATTAAAGAACTTCCTCAAATCTTCCATGTGATCAGTGGCTTTCTTGGACTTGATGATGACATCATCTACATATACTCCGATCTCCTTGTGTATCATATCGTGAAAAATGGTAGTCATGGCTCTCATGTAGGTGGCCCCTGCGTTCTTAAGGCCAAATGGCATCATCTTGTAGCAGTACATCCCCCACGGCATAATGAAAGCCGTTTTTTCAGCATCTTCCTCGTCCATCCAGATCTGATGATAACCAGCGAAACAATCTACAAACGATTGCAACTCATGCTTGGCGCAATTGTCAATCAGGATGTGTATGTTTGGCAAGGGGAAGTCGTCTTTTGGACTGGCCCAGTTGAGGTCCCGGTAGTCGACACAGACTCTAACATTCCCGTCCTACTTCGGTACTGGCACAGTGTTGGCTAACCATGTTGGATACTCTACCACCCTGAGAACCTTGGCTTTGACCTGCTTAGTGACTTCTTCCTTGATTTTCAAACTCATGTCTGGCTTGAACTTTTTGAGCTTCTGTTTTACTGGCGGACATGTCGGATCAGTTGGCAGTTTGTGAGCCACAATAGATGTACTCAGACCAGTCATGTCATCATACGACCAGGCGAATATGTCCTCATATTCTCTTAGAAACTCTGTGTATTCTTTCTTTTCTGATGGTGACAAATGAACGCTGATTCATGTTTCTTTGATGTTTTCTGCATCTCTGAGGTTAACAATCTCAGTCTCGTCCAGGTTGGACTTAGGTCTGTTCTCAAAATTCTCAACCTCTTTAACGATCTCTTCCGGTATATCGTCTTCCTCTGAGTCTATGTCCGTTTGTTGCGTTGTCTCGTTGCATGTCACAGTCATTGGTTCATCAAGATAATTAATAGTAATGCTGTATAAGTAAAGTAATGAGAGAAAATAATAAGAGTAAGATTTATAAGAAAACCGAAATGCTTTGATAAATTCCATAACCGTTTTTGAACATTTGAGCTCTTTCTTGCGAAAAAAATAAAAAATGCGAAAGGAAAGTCAACTAGTAAAAGTAAAAGATAGTGCATGGTGCTTGTTCAGCCTTGCTACCCCGAGGCTCGCCGGGCTTTGGTGGTTCTGATAGCCCAGTTATTGAGGCATGCTCCTCTGCTGACAGCTTGTATGGAAGGGCCTTCCTCCCCCTCCTCCTCGAAAATGACACAACAATCCATATTATCGTCTTCCAGGAACAAATTCCTCACCGCTGCTAGTGCTTCCTCTTCTTCTGACCCGTAGATAACCTCGGCCGGTTGGAAAGTCTGCTCCAAACGGGGTATTGGCTGCAAAGGATAGTAAGGACCGCACCATGGTGGCGACCAGTCGTTGAATTCATTCCAGGCATACTCGTACCCCAATCCGAAGGTGGTGACATATTTCTTGAGCTTGATGGGCTTAGTGATTCCTTGGAGATTCTTGCCAAGTCCCCTGCCAAGTTCATATCTGCTCCAGTTTAGTATGCTTTCAATTTTATTGTCCCACCATTTATCCTTATCAACGGTGTTGACTCGCTCGATGTGGTGGTAAGTTTCCCCGCCTATCCTTCTTCTTCCTCCAATTGCCGGAATGGTCTGGCGACTGTATATGGGATTGCTACCATTGCCGTGAATGATCACCTCTTGGTGATTCCACTCAAACTTCACTGCCTG
>NW_017670413.1:307713-312387 GCF_001879085.1 Nicotiana attenuata | reverse complement strand
CCCCTTTCCTAATGTCCTGAGTGTCACCAACGGGCAAATGTTGAGGCTGGATCCTCCGTCAATCAGGATTCTGGTGATAAAATAATCTTCGCACTATACGGTGATGTGCAATGCCTTGTTGTGACTCAACCCTTCTGGCGGCAGCTCATCTTCGTGGAAAGTGATCTTGTGACTTTCCAATACCTGGCCCACCATATTTGCCATCTGTCCACCAGTGATGTTACTTGGTACATATGCCTCGCTCAGCACTCTTAACAAGGCATTCTTGTGTGCATCGGAACTTTGTAGCAAGGCGAGGATAGAAATCTGTGCCGGTGTTTTGTTCAGCTGATCAATGACTGAGTATTCTTTGGCTTGTATCTTTCTCCAGAGATCATCGGGACCAATTTCGGTGATGGTTGGTCGACTAGAGGCATGCTTGCTTGACTCAACCAGATGTTCCGGGGTGTAAACTCTACCAGTCCTCGTCATGTCCTGTGCTGCAATAGCTTCCCCGAACTTGACCCTCCCCTTTCTTCTGGCCTCGGCTGTGTAGTCCCATGGTATAGCCTTTGTATGGAACGGTGTTATGGCCGACATTTCCACTGGAATTGGCGTGGCTATCTTTACCCCGAATGGAGCAAGCCCCTTAGGCGATAAAACTGCAACTTCGAATGGTGTAGGTGTCTTTGCTGGAGACACGAATTCGACCTCAACTAGCGCTGGCGTCTTTGCAGATGATGATGCATCAAACTCAAGTGGCATGGACATATTTACCTCGGCGTCCCCAGAAGGCTGAATCTGGACCACAATCGGATTGAGGGTGACTACTGGCTTCTTTGGATCGTCGCCTTCTGTGATTAAACCAATTGATCCCTTGGAGTCCCAGTCATCCTCTATCTCGATCATGTGAACACCTCCGCCCTTGTGGTCTGGCAGGGGGTTATTAAGGACATTGGGAGCAGGCTCCTTTGCTATAATGATCTTGTTATCAATCAAAGTCTGGATCTTATCCTTCAAAGAACGGCATTCATCAATGGTATGTTCTTTCATGCCGGAATGGTACATGATTTATTTGGATTGACCCACTGAGAAGGGTTTTCAGGTGTTATAGCAGGGATAGGGGTGACATAACCAGCAGTTTTGAGCCTTTCGTACAGCTGGTCAATTGGTTCAGCAATGGCGGTATATTGTTTGGGAGGTCTGCGGTCAAAATTTGGTCGAGGTTTAGGGAAGTTTTGACGTGGGGGAGGTGATTGATAGTGGGATGGTTGGGTGTTGTAGGCTTGGTAAACATGTGTCGGTTGGGAGTATTTAGGTGAAGTGGGCTGATATGCGGGAGGTGGAGCTGACTGATAAGTGGGTGGTGGAGTATGGTAAGAGGGTGAGGGTGCTTGGTAATTTGGAGTAGGCTGATAGGTAATTGGAGGTATTGGGTAGGTTTGGTATTTGATAGGGGATTTGGTTCTCTGTGCAACCATTACAGCACTTACGTCCATTTTCTTAGACGTACCACCAGACTGTAAAGCCTTATTGGTAGCTTGCAAGGTTTCAAAGTTTGTAACCATACCACTCTTGATGCCTTCTTCGATCCTTTCTCCTAGCTTGATGGTGTCAGAAAACTTATGATTCTCGATTAGCATCAGCCTCTCATAATACTGTGGGTCTTGGGCCCGAACGAAGAATTTATTCATTTGCTCTTCTTCCAAAGAAGGCCTAACCTTAGCGGCTTCTGATCTCCATCGAGTAGCATACTCACGGAAGGTCTCCGTGGGTTTCTTCTTCAAGTTTTGGATATAGAACACATCTGGTGCATTCTCTGTGTTGAACCTGAATCTGTCCATAAAATCAGACGCCATGCTTACCCAGTTTGACCACTTTTTTGGATCCTGTCTAATGTACCAAGATAAAGCGTCTCCCTTCAAGCTTCTCATGAAAAGCTTCATGCGGATCTTCTCGTCTCTTCCTACTCCGACCAGCTTGTCACAGTATGTTCTCGAGTGGACCCTTGGATCTCCCATACCATCAAACATCTCGAACTTGGGAGGTTTGTACCCCTCGGGCAGTTCGACATCGGGCTGTATGCAAAGATCTTCATAGTTTAGCCCCTCAATTCCCTTACTACCTTCAACGCCTTGAATTCTGCTAGTCAAATTCTTAAGCTCTTCGGCCAGATTTCTGATGAGCAAGTCCTTACCCTCGGACTCGGGTGTGCTTGAGATGGGCTGGGTGGAGTGTGGCACAGTCTCCACGTAGATGGGGGTATTATGTTGGGTGTGGCAGTGGTCATTTGTGGAGTTCTGGAGTTCTGGGATGAGCAGTGGGGTGTTATTTGAGGTATGGCAGGTATTGCAGTGGTGGTGAGGAATGGGATGGTTTTGTTGCTTTGAGATACTTTGTGAAGGTACAAGATTCTGAGTTTTTGGGAAAGTAACCTATGGGGTGGTGAGGGAAAATGATAGATTTGCCAGATTCCGGACTTGATCAAGTTCCTCCTGAAACTTCAACAGATTTTGTTCTAGTTGGGATGCATTTTCCTTGGGGACCAGAGTACCATGAGTGACCTCTACCCGTTCAGTTGAGTTGTTCGAATCTTCCATTTTTCCTTTGTTTTTGTGTCTAACAGGACTGGGATGAGGAGTAGGTGGAGGGCCCCTGGATCTCGTAAAATATGATGATGTTGCCAGAGTTTACGAACTAACCTTTGGGGAGGGGAATAAACAAAAAGTAAAAACAAAAAAAGTAATAAGTCAGTAAGGATCATAAGAAAAATGTCGCAATATTTAAACACGTAGTGCTTGAAATATAAAGCGCGTCCTAATTTTGGGGACCTCGTTGTGCCCGAGGTAGGCCTAGCGACAAGTTAATTTGGAGAACTTAGAATGCTAAATGCCTCATTTCATTGATAAAAGGTAGACGAATCCTAAAACGACACTAAATGACAAGAAAATAAAAATCACTAATGGCCATTGGCCTTATTACATCTCATAAAGTGGAAATGGAAATTCCTATCTATTTGGTCCCAGAGGGACCTTCCCCAGACTCGGCATTGGTGGCTCCATCGAACAGCTCTCCCAACTCGATCAGTCCTAGTAGCAGGTAAGCTCTGGCCAGATGTCCGCTTTCATTTCCTTCAGCAGTCCGGCAATCTTCGACCCTCTTTAGAAACTTCTTTTCCAATTTTACTATGCCTTGCTCCAAATAGACCAATCGTTTGTTGGCATTGACAGCCATATCCTTCCACTCTTCAATTAGTTTTTGATTGGCTTCCTGTATCTCCCGGTGCTCACTTTCACATTCCCGAATCCTCTTGCGCAGTTGGTTGTACTTGACCTGTGCTTCAGCCTTTTCATCGATGATCCTGTGACCTCGAACAAACCCGGGTTGACCCAGACCATTGTGATTGTCCTCCAGCCAGCCTGAGTAGTGTGGGGTACAACCAGCATGGTATCTGTCTGGTTCGATGGTGTCCCTTCCCAAGACAATCTTGCAGTGCCACATATGCTGAGCCTGGCACCTGTACGGACTATCGTCAGCCTGGAAGTCAGCCCGGAAATGACTCATCTTGTCGACCCTTGGTATAACCTGCTTCCTACCAGCCTGTCTCATAACTCGGAGAGGGACATAAGGGTAGGTTCCCCTCAAACCGATCAGTATCAGAAATGGCGCATCCCTGGATCGAACGATGAATTCTTCAGTAGGGAACCACTCGAACATCCATTGTACCCGGTCTTCAGTCAAATTATCAAAGAGTTCGACCCATTCTCTAGCATTTTCCGGTTGGGCGAACATGTTGGGCATGTAATTCATTCGCTTTGGGTGATGAAAGGTGATATGATCGTCCCAGTTCCTTCGATGGATTTTCTGTCGGTACTCACCCTTTTGGAGATGTTCCATGAGCCAAAGTTGAAGTAGAAGATTACATCCCTCGAAATGTTTGGCTCCCTGTTGACACCTTTCTAGGGCTCGGTATATCTCTGCAATGATCATTGGCACAAGACTGAATGGTTGTCCGTCAATTCCTTCCATTAGAGTTTTGACCATAGCTAGCCTGGTATGGATTCTTGCTTTCTTCACTGGAAACACTATCATCCCCAAGAAACAGAACATGAAGACAAAGACCCTTCGGTGAATATGCCCCAATGATGTAAGGGTGAACTCGTCAGGATAAGTACGGTAAGATTTGCTGTGGCCGTACCTCTCGTACAAATAGTCAAAGGGAATGTACGACTCTTCCAAACATGTCAAGTCTGGATTCTTCTTTAGACCCATCATTTTGAGAAAACCTCTACCTTTGCGGTTTTCCGGCATTAACAAACCCGGAGTTTCTCACGGTATTCTAGCTAGTCCTCCTATTTCCTCGAGCAGGGGTGTCATCTTAATGTCTCCGAAGTGGAATACAGACCTATCACAATCCCAGAATAGGGTAGCAGCTTCTATAATTTTGTTGTTGGGTTGAATTTCCAAGAGAGAAGGTGGGTTTCCCAGGTACTCCCGGACAAGAGTCTGATCGCTGGAATGAAGATCCTTCCACCAGCTTAGTAGTTTTGCGTGGATGTTGGTGACCATGCCGAATCTAGGGACTTCGTGCCTCATATTTCTGCAAGACAAAAAGGTTAGGCCCTTACCCCCACCAGACTCGATTATTTAATATCAACAATTGGCATAAAAGCATTTTAGTTCTCCAAATAAATG
>NW_017670413.1:235238-306330 GCF_001879085.1 Nicotiana attenuata | reverse complement strand
TGGGGCAGGCTGATTTATCACATATTTCCAGATAAGAAGTCCGAATTAGGCTTGCCTGCTGGTCGTAATTGATAAAGACTGATACAGTTTAAAAACTTTACCCTAAGGCTTGCCTAGGTGTGGGACAAAAGCTCCTATAGACATGATATCTACTGATTTCGGAAAAGAATGAAATAGATTGAATACATACTGATTAAGAGGGGCTACCAGATTATTAAAGAAAAAGCAAACTCTAGCAAAAGTTATAGGTTCTGCAAGCATTATTACTGGTTTTAGACTCATAAGCGAGTGGAAACGTTTCAGACTTGATTGACAGTTTCTATAGGCATGCTTTCTACGCGTTGTTGATTTTAAACAATTTTATAGATATGAAAAATGCAGAAAAACCTACAACATGATATCTAGGTGTTACATCTTATCATGAACGTGGCATCTGATTACACTTTTTTGGTTATTAGGACCTATAAACAAGTTTGCCTAGTGAAAAGCGGGTGTGCAAGAATCGGAAGGGACCTATTGGCATAATTTCTACATGCGTGTGCAGAAGCTATAGACAAAATATCTACATGAAAGTGCAGGATCCCTATAGTCATGACATCTAAATGAGAATGCTAAAATTCTTATAGACATGGTAACTAAATGGGAATGCAGAAGTCCTTATAGGTATGGTAGCTATATGAAAAATGCAGAAATCTTATAGGCATGGTATGAAAAATGCAGAAATCTTTATAGGCATGGTAGCTATATGAAAAATGCTGAAATTAGAGATTCCTATAGGCAAGTTATCTACCTTTTTTATATGCATGGTTACCCCTCCCTGTTCACTAACCATCCCCGAAAGTTTATTACAAAGTTATTACAGTCCAAAGAAAATAAAGAAAATACATCAGAAATTGAAAATTACAACCAAGGAGAGCCTGATTCAGACTTCTTGTCTGAAGTATGAAGTAAACCAACTCCAAAGATCAGATTTCAAAGCCTTTCTCTCATTTGGGGGTGTGTCAGAGTTCCCTAAGAGCTTCATATGAACTCCGGGCAGTGCTTACACCCCAAATACATTAACAGACTAGGACATAGTGCAGTGTGGAAGAGCCAGCCCTCAAGTGTCCAAGTTCAGAGGGAACTCAAGGTCCCAAGGCAAGGCTCATAGGGAGGGGGGCAGAACCTAGGAACTAAGAGAGAGTGCAAGTGCAGGATTCTGAAACGGGAAAGGGGAAAGGGAAACAGTTCACATTGATACACATAAGGGTATAGGGAATGGGGAGATAGTAAAGGAAAAGCAACAGCAGGCTGGTGGGGCATACTTGGCAATGAGGAATGCTGGCCTACCCCATGAGCCTGTTAGAATACATTATTTAGAAGTTAGGATCCTTTAAGGGATCAAGTTCAAACCATAGACAATAACCTACATATTGCCATGTTTTAAACTGTAACTCAAAGCACACAAAGGGAGTAGGGAGGAGGAGGTTCATAACAGAAACAAGCAAAATAAAACAACATGCTAGTTTAAGTATTTAAATCTGTCGAAGTAATAAAGTAGACATAGATGTAGAAAGCTGTAAGTAAACACATTGTGGTGATGCTGAAAAAATTAAAATTAGGACATACCAGTTTTAAGGAAATAAATAGGGAAAAGCAGTAGTCTTGTGAAAGTCAGAATGCAGACAAGAAGAGAGAGTTCTAGTAAGAGTTCAGAAGAGGTTGTAAAAGTAGTAGTGGAGGATTGTTAATCGTGTGTGCTTTGTGTTAAAGCGTCATGTATTTATAGTGTGAAAGTCATGAGGAAATAAGGTAAGAAAATAATTGAAGACTGATTGTAAATCAATTACATAAGACTCCCTTTAATTAAGGGATTCAGTTTCAAACGGGTAAAACCATTTAAGGAAACGAATTAAATAAACACTTTGTGTAAAGCATGCAATTGAGGTCAAATACATAAAGGTTATTTAAGGACAGGGTTTTGACAATACACGGTTTGTGCAAATAAGGCAAGGGAATCAATTAACAGCCAGTGAATCACAAGGTCTGAAATTTGGTATGAATGAACCAAGTCATAAAAGATGAAGAAGGGTTTTACCTAAGTCGAGTCACCTAGGAAATCAGTAAAAGATGGAAAGAAATCAATCAAACTATATTCAGAAAGAAGTTTACACTAGTTGCAAATTTGAAAACCATTTAGGGGAAAATTCATCATATATAAGGAGCACGTGAGCGTGAAAGAGGACTGTTGTGTAAATTAGTTGAAAAATCCAGTGTAGAAGAGTTTAGCAAAAGCTCAGCATTGTATGAAAACAAATGTCCAAACTCAGTTCAGAGACACAAAGTCAATCTGAAAGAATTAGGGGTTTCGAAATAAAACTCTAGTTCAAGCAAACCATAAAGCAAACATGAGAGGGCAAGCAATTGAATCGAAATCATGTTTAGAAGTATCAGAAAAGAACAGGCTTCTTCAACAACAGAACTTATGAGAAAATATGATAGCAAAGTAACAATGCAATCACAGTAGAAGGATTCAAAGAACATACTGGCACATACTGATAAGAACAGTAGAGAAAGCATGCTTAGAAGAAACCTAAACAAGGCTCAGTAGAAGGCAAACAAAGAAACTTAAAAACTTAGTAGAAAAATACAGTAGAAGAACACAAGAACACCGGAAAAGTATAGCAGAAAAGCATATAGGAAAATACAGTAAGATAAAGATATAAGAACATGGTAAAAATACAGTAGAGAAGTCTACGGGACCATAGTATAGGAAAACACAGTAAGAGAAGAATACAAAAGATGATACGTGAACACAGCAGAGGCAAACACACAAATAACAAAGAAGAAAAATCATAAAACACTTAAACACTTTTCAGAAAACCCTAAATCGGAAAAGAAGGGTGTTGAAAGTACTTTTCAAAATAAAAGTTAGGGAAATCGTTTGAAAACTCAAGTAGAGCATAGATACACAACAAATCTTCGAGGTCTGGCCTCGATTCTTCAGGTATCCCGTGTGTAAGAGCAAGGGGAGGTGAGTATAGGACTCCCATGGCCTGAGAAGCCATGGATTCCGGTGGGTTTCATGGTGGAAGACGATGAGAGGCGGCTAGGGTTAGGGAAGGTTCGAGAGTGTTTGAGAGAGAGGAGGGTTTCAGGGGCGGCAGATAATTGAAAATGAAATAGGGTTGGGGGGTTTGGTAAATTAAAAAAGGAAAGATAGAGTGTGAGCCGTTGATCTTTTAGATCAATGGCTGAGATTAACAAAAATAGGTCTGGGCTGGTTTTTTAATTGGGTCAGGGGCGGGTAGTTTAGGAATTGGATCGGGTAATTTTTGTGTTGAGATTGGGTTAATTGGGGGGTTGATTTGGGCTATAGTTGAAATGAAATAGGGCTAGTATTTAAATAGCCACTTTTCCCCTTTTTATTTTATAAAAAATAGTAAAATGCTTTCTGAAAACAAATTAAAGGTGCTAAATTAATTAATAATATATAAACATTAGATTAAAAATACTGGAATCTTTGTAATTATAAACGCAATTAATTCTTAAAATAGGCTAATATTGCAATTATATGCAATTTAGCTTTAAAAATACTAAATAAATTTGTAAAAATGTGCAAGAATCACCTTAGCTATACTTTGGGATAAATATGAGAATAAAATAAATTAATCACCAAAATGATAATTTGAGAAATAATTATTGGTTTTTGTATTGCTAAAATAGGGCAATAAATTGATTTAATTTTTTTTTTATAAATTAGGAAAAATACTAAAACATTTGGACACACTTTTATATGCATACATATACTATTTTGAAAGTATTTTGCATATAAAAAATATACAGCGAAAAATTGGGTATCAACAGCAAGTACCAAATGACATAAGGGAGCTAATCCAACTCTTGGGATTGCATTCCGACCCCGATATCAATAAAGTCAACTCTCGGTCAAACCTCTCAATCTTCCAAAACTTCAACTTTTCCAATTTTCATCGAAACGCTTCAAATTACCCTACATACCTCCAAATTCAAATCTGGACGCATGCCTAAATCCAAAATCACCATACGAAGCTATTGGGATCATCAAAATGCCATTTCGGAGTCGTCTACACAAAAGTTAAATTTTGGTCAACTCTTATTGCTTAAGTTTCTAAAACACAAATCCTTCTTCTAAATCAATCCTGAATCATCCGAAATCTGAAGTCGACTATACACGCACGTCATAACACATAATACAGAGCTGCTCGAGACCTTATGGCACCGAATGGAACATTAGTTTCTCAAAATGACCGTCCGGGTCGTTACACAAATCTCTATGTCAAAGGAGACCTGCGGTAAAGTGGGGTCTAAATTTTTGAGTTCATGATTTCAAATATATTATTTCATGATTTTTTAGGTATTAATCATAAATATATTACCTTCCCAACTTGATTAGACAGGGTGAATGAAGTCTTTGCTTAAGGTTTAATAAATGGAGTAATTCAAACTAACTTATGAGAATTATCACAAAATTACACCCGATGACCTTGAAAATGATTGGTCTTGGTTTTTTGACCTTCGCTTACTTTATGGGTTAAATTTTAAAATCAAAAGTTAAAATTTTTGTCCATGGGGTAAGCGAGGGGCAACACTTATTAAATTTGAAGTTTTGCCTACGAGACAAGTGGGGTCAAAAAAATTAATGGTGACACCGAAGAGTCCTATTTGTGCAAATCACCCATTATACATTACCAATCAGAATCATTACATAAAGGAGTTTTCCCAAAAATAAAGATTTAACGCAAGATATAATTTCATTTATTAAATTGTAAATTGCCTTTTAACAACTCAATTGCATATAAGATAATTATATTGTTGGGTCTCCTTAAAAAATAATAGCCGACAATATATATATATATATATATATATATATATATATATATATATATATATATATATAATGGGCTGTTATCCTTTTTTTCCTTCCTTGTAATTGAGTTGAGGGTCTATGGTAAATGAACTCTCTACTTCCACGAGGTAGGGGTAAGGTCTGTGTATACTTTACCCTCCCCAGACCCCATGTTATGAGATTACATTGGGCTTGTTATTATCGTTGTTGTTGGGTTAGCGCCCATAATTAATTTCGTCCGATGGGACAAAAAAACCATTAGATATTAGCTAGAGCTTTTAAAGAAAAAATCATGGATGAAAAAAAAAACCATTGGATATTAGCTAGAGCTTTTAAAGAAAAATCCATGGTTGCCATCGTCTCTCCCCAGCTTCAAGCTGTGGGAGAGCCTAATCTAAACCCTAACGAGCAAAACATAAACAACAATGATCAACAATCCTATGCTAACAACAAACCAATCTGCCCAAACGACTTCAAAGTTGTCCCTAAAACCAATTCATATAATCCATGGTGAACCTACAATATAATTTACAATGGACGAAAGTTAAGCTTTTGCTGTGGAGGATGGACTTCACCAAGCAGTTGTCGTCAAATTATCGCCGCGATCTCCAGGTTTGCATGATATGCGTAGTTTGCTCCTAAAGTTCTGGGAATTAAAGGCCACTGTTTGGTTGGTCAACTTGCTCCAAAGCAGTTGTTAATTTGGTTGGATCAACATGAAGATTTTGTTACTACTCTATCAAGAGCTGTGAACTATTTTTCATACAAAGGAAAAGAACATTAATATCGTATTTTTCCCTGGACAATTGGTTTCAATCCTAACGAAGAAATGACTATGGCTGTGGTATGCATTTCGTTGCCAAACTTATCTCCAGAATTGTTTGCTAGAAAGTATTTATTATCTATTGCATCGGCATTTGGAAAGACAAAGCAACACAGGTGAAATCTAGACCTAGCACTGCTAGGGTCAGAGTTATCGTTGATCTAGTTGCTAAGCTGCCGCAACGTGTTCGATTACAACATGTTGACAATGAATCTGGTAAGGTTGTTGAGGTTTTTCAAGAAGTTGTCTATGATAATCTTCCAGGTTATTGCAATGTTTGTAAGCACCAAGGACATGTTAAATCAGCATGTCGCGTACTTAGAAAGAAGAATATAATGGTAGCAGTAGCTGGAGAGGAGAATAATGATCAAAGTAGTATTGAAAAATTACAAGGTGATGCAAGGGATTACTTGAATGCTAAATTTTTACATAAACAACAAGCTGAAGATGTTCCAGTTGATCGAGCACTAAGTAGAGATGTGCAGAATTTATCTACAGGACTAGGGACTGCTCAGGAGAATGCCTCTCACGTGGATCCTATTTCATCTAGGACTGGCGTTAGAAGTGATCGTGTGACTGAGCAGCAAGGTGCAGGTGTAATGGGCTTGGAATTAGCTGAAAATAATGGAGGAAAATCTCATGTTGATGGTCCACAATCAACTGCTATTAATATAACCGATAAGGTTGGTTCTGGTGATGCAGGGCGAAATCATGTTTCTGGTGCAATTGTTCCAGTTGCTGAAGCCCTTGAAGGCTGCAAATAATACTGAGGTTGATTGAGGTTTAGCTGGAGATTCTAAAGATTCATTTATTAAACCTGGGCATCTTCAGCAGATGATGGATGATAGTGCAATAGTTGTAGGTGTTCGAGCAATTTTGGCCAAAAATAATGCAGCAGTAGCAGAGGTAGGGCAAGTTGACAAAGTTGGAAAACGACCAGGTCCTGTAGGTTCATAATTGGAGGTTAATGTTGCATTGAATTCAACTGGTAATCGACCTAATCCTGGGGTTATCAAAACTACTGCTGCACAAGATACTGCAGTGCAAGATAAGGAGCAAGAACTTGAAGATGTTGGTGTTTTGGGTAGTGCAGCTGCTACAGATGTTGAGGCGGTTGCTGGGCATATTAATGTTAGACAGGAGCAGACAAATAATCAGCAGATACAAGGTGCAAAGAAGGGAAATGGGATAGTTGAAGCTCCTGCACAGGTACTCAAGACTCCAGTGCAATTTGTTGTTGCTCATACACAAGTAACTACTGCATTAAATTCAGGTGCTCAAGGAGTGCAACAATCTACGGGTGGAGGCTTTACAGTAATAAATCGATCAAACATATCACCTAACATAGAATACTCGAGGTCGCACGAATCAAGTTATAGATGCGAATAACCTCAGGAGTTCTAACTCCTTTGATGTTTTGATGAATGAATCTGTGGTGGGGGATGGTGAGAAGAACATTCAGCAGGTTGATCATGATTTAGCTTCAACAACTAGGTTGTCTAACTCTACAAGCAGTGGAAAGCAACAACAGTTCATGAAGAATGCAGATGCTCGATCAAAAATCTTAAAAGATCTTGCTTTTGTTCCTGTTGACGAGCAAAAGACTGGGGCAGTACCCAATGTAGCCTCAAAGAAGAACCTGGTGGAGGAGCTAACGGGTAATCAAGCACTTAGATCCAATGCTCCGACCTTGCATTATTCCAGTCCACAAGTGGAAAAAATTATCAAAGATGCTCAGGCTGCAATAGCAATACACACCACTATGATTAAGCAACCAATAGTCACTTTGAACACATTCGTGTTTGAAGTTCCCTCACAATCAGTGGAGTCGTTTGGTGAGTATGAAGGTGAGTCTGGGCAGTTGATGCTGTCCACTGGAAATAACGATGAAATTATACAAGCAAATGTAAGGAAGATGGTTAGTAAACCCAAACTTTGGGCTAACTAATGTGAGAAGGATGAAGATGAGGACTGGGGCGATGAAGTTGTTGAGGACTCGACTGATGTTGATGATCGAGACAGTGCATGTGAAGATGTTTCTTCACCAACACTGCCAAAGACTGAAAATGTAGCAGCAGCAACTCACAAAAGCAACATGAACTTGAATGCTCCAGTTTTTATCCCCAGAAACACTCCAGTTGTTACTTCAAGAGATAAAAATGCAGCAACACCTACAACGATAATGCAGCAGCAGTTTGATACAAACAAGACAGCTGGTACATATGTTAATAATCAAAATGCGGCAACATCAACATATTCAGTGAAGCAGCAACACATTGGAAAAACACTACAGGTGCTACTTCGACGCAAAATACAGGGGCAAATAGAACTGGGCAGCAGCAGTTTATTGCGAGCACTACAGGTGCTAATGTTGGGGATGATCAAACTGCAGCAGCACTGTCAATTGCTGGAAAGCAACAACAAAATGCACGCACTCCAATTACTGTAATTTCAAATTTTGGACAGCAGCAGCAGGATTTAAATGCACAAGTGATCACTTTGGAGGACAGAAAACTTTTAGATGCGATGGTAAGTTCCAAACCTGTAAACTCGCTAGATCTTTCTGCTTTTAGCACTAGACGTGTGACTAAGAACAGGAAAAAGGATCAAGGCATAGAACAACATAAAAGTAAGGCAGCTTTGGTAAATACACAAGATGGAAATGCCTTGATGACACAGGATCTCATTCAAAACTTTCCACACCCTGTAAACGTGGGAAGATATATCTTTGAAAAAGGAGAGGAAGATGAAATTTGCAACAATACCGGGCAGAGGCAGCAAAAAAAGGTGATTTATCACCGATGCATAGTGGAAAAAGCAAGAAGCATCATACAAGGAAAAAAGCTGGGACGGCAAGGTGAATGAGGACATAAATGTTAGGCGACTTCCAATTAGAGTTGCCAAACAAAAGCAGGCTGCCCCAACTACATCTACGAGGTCCAACCGTTCAAAAAAGAAGTCATGAATTTTGAAGACATTTTGAAGAGGATTGATGAAGATGATAAAGAGTTACAACTTGAAGAAGTTGCAATTTTGGGTAAGAAGGGACAAGACTTTAGTTCTTACTACATTTTATTCTATCGCTATGTTAGTATACTCATTTGTAATATCATCACAGAGTATGTTATAAACTCTCTGATGATCATAGAATATTTGGTGCTTTCTAGTTCTTAGTTTTTACATGCATGCTAGTAGGTGAGGCTTTTTTATGCCTCGATAGGATTAGTAAGGTAAGGTTTATCCTAGTATGTGATTGCTCATGTCCTATGTGTCACGCCCCAACCTCGGAAGGCGCGACCGGTGCTGAATCGAGTGAACCCAACTGAGCAAGCCTTATTTACACTTTCTACCCAACTCAATACGATTAAGGAAACCATGATTGCGTTTATTTAGGTAATAGCAAAATCGAACATTCACATTGTTAATTCATTTTTACATCACAAACCTTAAACCGTGGCTAAGTTTCCAAGATTTCATACAGTTATAGTTTAGAAGAACTAGGGTATAGAGTTACAACACAGTTCATTGACCCATCCAACACCCATACATAACCCACACAAATGTCTACGGAGCCTCTATGGATGCAAAAGACAATTATGACAACACCGGGAACAAGACCCCGGCTATACCTCAAAAGTGGAAGTCTACAACAAAAGATGTACAACATAACCCCTTGAAGGAAAAAGGGGCTCACCAAGACTTTGAGAGGAGGACACTCCGCTACGCGCGATCGGCATTGTCCGCTATAGAGCCACCTACATTCATTTAAAAATGTAGCGCCCCCCAGCAAAAGGGACGTTAGTACCATGGAATAGTACTAGTATGTATAACTAAACACCATCTAGTTAGAAAGAACTATCATACAAGAATAAGGAAATCACAAGTATAACTCAAAAGCTTTAAACGATCACCACATCATCAAATAAAAGAATCATACAACTTTCACATAATTTTCCATTGCTTTTAGTTTTGGGGCATTTCATACTATTCATCATTATTCGCAATACCACCGCTATCTTGAACGGAGTCCGATCACGACCCGATCGGCTAGGTTGCCTCATTTGAGACATATACCTCATTCACAATCTCATTCTCCTTTTTCGGAATTCAATCTCAGCACAATACCATCATGTGTGCGGCATGGCATCCGATCACGGCCCGATCGGCTAGGCCGCCTTACCAAGGCGTTGTTCCTTTCTTATTAATCATCTCGTTTCAATCTTTGTTTCACATATATCAATTCATAGGCACTTGGGGCCACAATTATCACATCATTCTTGGCACTAGGCCACATTTCACATCATTTCCAATTTCAATGTTAGCTTTGCAATTTAGGATAATAGGTACATACAAGAGCAATTTAAGTTGAAAGCATAGATAAGATCTCACATAGATGGCACAACAATCGCAGTTTCAATATTGATTTGAGATCTAAGCATTTCAATACATGATTCATATTCTTCGCACCTTTTTAAATTATCAAGAATAGCAATCGATCATATTGAGACACACCTTTCACGTATATAAAGTTGCAACACCAATTCATGTGAAATTAACAATCAATACATCAATCCAACTTTAATCTTACCGCATTTACACAAACACCAATGAAGCTCAATTTCTAAAAAGAGGGGGTTTTAGCCATACATACCTCAATAGAGCTTTCCTTAAATTCTTACAAAATTCCGGGACTCTTAGCAACTTCAATCTATTTTATGGGAATTACAAATTGAACCAAGAATTAGAGACATGATTAAGATTCTAGCTCATTTGAGCATACTATCAAGTACTAAGTGTGCATTGTGATTTTAGGACCCTTTTGTGAGAGATTTTCTTCAATCTTATACTCCAATTGCTATCTTTTTAGTTCACAACCTCCCCATACCCTATTATCTTCTATGCATGCATGAAAAAATCCATTTTTATAGCCATGAACCCACAAGCTAATTACTCATTCTAGTGTGAATTTCGAAACTAAGGGTTAGGATTCAAGTTCTTACCTCTTGGGGTGAAGGCCTAGTAGTTGTACTTGAAATTCTTCAAGGATTTAGGCAAGAATTGGGTGGGGACTTGATGAATATCACTCTCTCTCTCTCTAGAACTTCCTCTCTCACTCTATTTGTAGTAAAATAATATAAAAAGGGTCTAATGGGGTGTTTTTAATGGGATGGGGTGGGGTTTTAAAAGTTAGAAAATAGGAGCCCCGACACAATCTACGATCGCATAATGGACACGCGGCCCGCAAAAGGGACCGCAAAAATGACTTCAAAAACCTGAACTAACTGCCCGGGTATGCTACAAAAATGCGGTCTGCATACCTGTTCTGCGATCGCATAATGCAACGCAGAACTGCTCCTCGCAAAATTCCAAGGAGATTATGTGATGACTATGCGGCCCGCATATTGGTTATGCGATCGCATAATGGGCTACATAGTTGACCACAAAATTAACCATCAAACTGCCTGACTCTGTGGCGACTATGCGATCCGCATAGCTATTATGTGACAGCTACACCATGATCCTCTACATGAGGCTGCCATCATAAGGCAATGTGAGGCACAGAGGAGTGATTATATAGCCAAGGCATAGAGGCAATAATACTGGTGCTATTTTCTCCCTTATTTGTACTCTTCCTATGTGGTTTCTTTTTTACTATTAATAAAACTAGCCCTAGGCACATCGCCTAGTGGATTGCTAAAAAAAAGCTTTTAAAGAAAATTGTTGAGTTATATGATTGAGTTGTGTAACCACTTTTTTAATCCATCTTAACCTAACCTATTTTGGATTAGCTTAACTTTGGACATTTTAATCATGATCCATTCATTAATTCAATTCATTTTGACACGTATAAATTTGACTAGCATGTAATCTCACACCCCAATAATTTATCTGTAATGATCCGACTGGTCGTTTTGAGTACTAGCTTCTCTTCTTGTGTTTTGGGACTTTGCATAGCTCTATCTGATGATTTATGACTTGCGCGTGTGGTCTGTGCCGATTTTCGTAAAATGTAAATGTGAATTTTTATAGAAAATATGTAATTTTGACTTAAGATGAGGCTAGAGTTGACCACGACCAACATTTTTGGTAAACGACCTTGGATCGGTCGATTCTAATAGGTTCGTATGATATTTTTGGACTTGTACGCATATTTGGTTGGGGTCCCGGGTGACCCGAGCATGATTCAGCACATTATGTGAAAAGTTGAAAAAAATGAGTTTTAAACAAGAAAATTTTGAGTTTGGATGATCGACTCTTGATATTTGATATTATTTTGATGATTTGAGTTAGCAAGTGAGTTTGTACGATGTTATTTCGCTCGTGTTAATGTTCTTATTAGAGTCCGAGGGGCTCGGACGAGTTCCGGAGGTGTTTTGGTATGTTTTGGATTGTTGAGGAAAAACTGGTGCATCAGGTCAGCAGGTTTCACAATTGTGAAGACCTGTTCGCAATTACGAGTCCCGCTTCTGCGAAGCTGGGATCAAAATGATAGTCGAGGAGGGGCTGTGATCCTCACTTTTGTTTTTGTTTTATTCAAACCTTCTACCTTGTTTGTTATTGAAATCTATATTCTCCTACCTTATTTGCCATTATTACTTTTATGCCTCCTACTTTGTCTGATTTCATTATCCATAGGCTTCTGCCTTATTTGTTACTGCCATCTGTGTACATTCTAATTCGTTGTTGCTGTTGCTGGTATTCCTTCTACCTGGTTGGTACTGTTATACATATACTTGGTAAGGATGAGATAAATGCATGAATGGTGTTGCCATGCCAATTGATTTGACATACATGCATATATTTTGTGAGCATGAGGTATATGCACGAAGAGTGTTACCGTTCCATTTGATTTGATTTCTTGAACACATTCCTCATAGCGTGAAGATTTGTGGGTTTACTAAGTTATTTTGATGGTTATTGCCTTAACCTCATGACTTGAGCTCTTAGAAAAAGATTGGTTGTGATATTGAGGAAACTGGCTATGATTTCTTTTACTTAATCATTTACTACTTCTCATATTTGTTCTTGTAATCTACTTGGTCATTTCTAGTGTTGTTTCTACTGTTAACTGTACGGGTTATATTAGTGAATATATTTTGATTTAAAAACCTTATCACTACTTCACTGAGGTTATAAGTCAAAATACTTATTGAGTACATGCGGTCGGTTGTAATCATACTACACTTTTGTACCTTGCGTGCAGATACTCGACAAAGAGCGGTTGTGGAGTTCGAAAGTGTAGCATTGAAGACGTACCAACACTTCTGATACAAGCTACCATTTGTTCGTGGTAGTTTAGGATTTTAATTCTGTTTACTTAACTTCAAATAGATAATGTATTTATTCTTCATATCGATTTATACTCTTATGCATAGTCGCTCGTGACTTATCTACCAATCCTTGGGATATTTGTATTAAATTCTTTTGGTTATTTTATTTATTATGTCTATTGATTTCTTATCATAGTAGTGACTTATATTGGGGCTTACCTAGAGGGTTGGGTTAGGTGCCATCACGACTTAGAGGGATTTTGGCTCGTGAAAGTTGGTATCAGAGCACTAGGTTCATAGGTTCTGCGAGTCATAAGCAAGTGTTTGGTAGAGTCTTGAGGATCGGTATGATGCCGTCCATATCTGATGTTCTAAATGTCAATACCACACAAGAGGGGGGGGGGTGATTTGTGTGGTACCTAATTTTCGCACTAGAAGAATCTGGTTCTTCTAGATGTACTTACTATGACTGTTTGCGGAACTAAGAGTGCATAAAGTAAGAACACAGGGATTTTTTTACGTGGAAAACACCTGGCTCAAAGGTGAAAAACCACGACCTACTACTCAGTAGGATTTTCCCAAACTTCCACTAAAATCACTGAGCCAAAAACAGCATTTACAAACTCTTGTAAACCTAAGGATTAAACTCTAATCCCAGTGTAGCACACAGCCTCAACTGTTGCGACACCTTCAAGTTAACTCTAACTTGAATACTCAAAATACCTATTACAATTGCTTCTAGATAAAACTGAAAGGTACAATATGAAACACCTACTACAATTGAACTAGAAATAAATAAAAACACAATGGAATTGGTTCTTCACTCTTGGTTCATGTAGCTTCAGATTTGCACACTTGAATCACACATAAATTGCTTGCAAAATTCGCCTAGCTCTTTTGCTCTCAATTTAGTTTAACTTCTGCATATGTGCAACTCCCTGTAAAAGAGAACAATCTTTATTATTTATAGAGTTAGTAATCAGAGTTTGATTAAAACTCGAATTGCTGATCCTTCATCAAATTCGAGTCCTAGTACACTTCAAACTCCAATCCTTATCCTTGATCCGGATGTAGTTCTCTTTACATAAGGAGACTTCAACTCCTTATCCTATGCAACCTTTTCGATCAACTCTGAAGATATTGTTACTGATTGTTGCTGACCCTTGAGACTTATCTTGACACGTATGTCACATGAATAAATATATCAACACTGTGTATGTCTCACATGATGGACCTGGTTCATGGTTGAGTTCATTTTGTCAATCTTCAAAACTTCATCTAAACTTGGGCCAACAAATTCCCCCTTTTTGATGATGACAAACTCTATGCTTTTATCGATCAGAGACCCCGTGGAACTCAGCTTAATTTTTACACTTTAATTTAACTTATCATTAAGAACCAGGTTTAATCAGGTTATAAATATCACTTTATTTCAGAATACAAAGTAAAACACAATATCTCTTCCCCCTTTTGGCATCATCGAAAAGTTGCATATTATATGAATCCCAGATGTTAATTAATACTCATGGCCACTGGGGCAACTGCAAGTGAAAACATGATATAGTTAATCAATAATCAACTTCACAAAAAAATTAACTATTTAGATCAGAAGTATCATATAACAAGAGAAAACAAAGCATATTTTTATTGATTAGGGGGTGTTTCCACATAACAGACCACAAAAAGAAAAACAAACATCCAACTATGAGCAAAATAAAAGTTCCGAATCTGGGTCGCAGAGGGGGTTTCTAAACTGGTTCTAGGGCTTGGAGGAACTGGAGGGTTGGGATTGAAGAAGATTGAGCATTGTTTGGAGCATCCCTTTACTCTTTTCTTTTTCCTTTGCTAGCTCATCTTTGAGGCCATTTCTTTCACTTTCCAGTTCAGCAATGCGAGCCTGGAGCCTAGCAATTTCTGCATCTTTTGTGCCACATTCTAGAACCAATGCCCTAACTTTGCTGTTCACAGGAGTCTTCATGGATGAACCAGGTTCAACTGGGGTTACACTTAGCAGATAATCACAAGCCTGCAGAGTTTTGATTCCAAAGTGCTCTTTGCTGGAGGCCATCTTCCACTTTTTTAATGGCACATCTAACTTGGCCAAGACAGTTGTCAGTATAAACCCATAAGGTGTGGCATGGGCCTTAGAGCAATTTATGACTCTATCCAGCAGCTTGACAATGAAAGCAGGCCAATTAATCTGCTTTCCTCTCACAAGACACTCCAGAAGGACCAGGTTCATATAATTTGCAGTGTGCCTTCTCTCCTGTCTGGGCAGCAAACATTTGTTCACAAACTCAAAAAGTACCTTGTGCTCAGGCTTCATTTTACTCTTTTGCACAAATCTAGCCTCAGGCACTTCTTCAGCAGACTTGGTACCACAGAAATTCCGGGTGATTTGGAGAGCAGAAGGGAGAGAATCTAGACAAGGCCACCTTTGCCTAGTATAATCATCATATCCCTCACAGGGTATGTCCAGAATTCTTCCCAACTTAGGTGCATTAAATTGCACCTCTACTCCTCTCACCAAGCTTGTAACAACCCCATTCACCACTGTGGCATTTGCCATAAACTCTATCAGCTCTTTTCTTGCCAGCCTGCCATCCAGTTGAAGAACCATGTCCTTCCAACCCTGTGCTTCCAGTGCATCAACCAATCTTTTCATGCCTGGCTCCTCCAGGTCTTTCAGAATTCTTCCTTTCAATATTTTTCTTTTTCCAAAAAGGACAAACCTGTCCTGCTCTTTCTCAGATTCCTCTTCTTCTTCTCCTCCACTCCAAGCTTCTTCTTCTTCAGGAACTTTTACTTGTTTTCCTTTAACTGCAGACCTGGTTCTTTTAGCCAGGGATGGTTCAGCAGATACAGATTCTGAAGACTTCTTGGTGAAAGTCTTGGATTTCTTTGGTGTAGGAGTGGGAACCTTCTCAGTTGTACCTCTTTCCTGATGGACCAGTTCCATCTCTTCCTCCTCTTCTTCTGCAGCCACAGAGCTTTCCACAACTTTAGCTTTTCCCTTTTCCTTCTGCAGCCTCACTTTGCCTTACCCTGCTTCTAGTAGCTTTCACCTTTGATACTGAAGAGACAGTAGACTTAGGAGATGACACCTTGCTCTTCTTTGTTGGCTTAGAGGCAGTTGGAGCCTTTTGAGAAGAAGCTTTGCGCTTCTTGGGATCATAGCTTGCTCCAACTTTCTTCAGAATGTCAGCCAAGGTTTTTTCCACAGATGAACTAGGTGCATCTTGTTGTTCAATCAGGTGCACAAGACCTTCAGCAGCCTCCCCAGATTCACTTCCCCCTGGCTTGTTGCCACTCTCCTCAACTCCTCCACAAATTGCAAGAATTTCACCTTTCTTTTTCTTTCCCTTCCTCTTCCCTCGCTTTCAATTTTTCGTTGAGGCAGTTCTCAAAACACCAGTAGCAACAGTCTTTCTAGCCAACATTTTCTGCCTGCGGAATCTTGGTTTAGGGTTGTCGCTAGGAGGTACAGATGAAGATGTATTAGGAGATACTGGTGGGGGAGTTAAAGGATTTTCTTGAGAGTTAGTCATGGCGGAGAATTTCTGGAGGATTTTTTTTGGGAATTTTGGAGAATTTTGGAGAGATGGAGGATGATCAGGGGTTTAACACTTAATGACGGTTATGGAGTGAAGTACGAATATGTGGAGTGTATTTAAAGTAGAGTATGATTAGGTGCAGTAATGGCAGTCTTTTGGAGTGGTCAATCTGGGGTCTAATCTCATTAGGACTCCGATCTTTAAGAGGTAATTGATCGATGCTAGTTTTAAGGAGATAATCCCGTTTTATTTAGAATTTGAAGAGAATGAAACTGGTTCAATGCACAACGGTTAGATTTTTAGGAGTTTGGTTAGGATAGGACTTCTGCTCATAATTGGACTATTTATTTTTCTAATTGTGCAAAGTATAGAAACATACCTGACCCTTTCTTATGAGCATATACTGATGAACCAGGTTCTGCAAGTAGAACTTCTCTTGATTATGCCTCATATATCAGAATAGAAAAAAAACTTTGTAAGAGATCAATGAATATCAACACACGTCACAGGAGTATATTGATTAGAGTATGAGACTGAGTAAGAATTAATCTAGATATTTACATAAAGTCAGAACTTCTAACCAAATTTTTTTTCATTTTTTTCATTGCATTCTGAACTGGTTCCTTTTAGGTGATCTTAATCATCCCTAATTCCAACCTGTTCCTTTCAAAGTTTTCCCTATTCAGTGCTTTGGTGAAGATGTCAGCTATTTGTTTATCAGTGGCACAGAATTCTATTGAGATTAGTCCTTTCTCATAATTATCTCTCAAGAAGTGGTGTCTAACATCTATGTGCTTGGTCCTTTTATGATGAACAGGGTTCTTTGTCATACTTATAGCACTAGTGTTATCATAAAATATTGGTATGCATCCCACTTCTATACCAAAATCTACTAATTGTTGTTTAATCCACAGTAGTTGAGAACAACAAGAAGCTGCAGCCACATACTCAGCTTCAGCAGTAGATAGGGCTACTGAATTTTGCTTCTTGGTAGCCCATGATACAAGACATGAGCCAAGGAAGTGTGCCATACCTGAGGTGCTTTTTCTATCCACTAGGAAACCTGCATAGTCAGCATCAACATATCCTACTAGATTGAAATTACTACCTGTAGGGTACCAGAGACACAATTCAGTAGTGCCTTTCAAATATCTCAGTATCCTCTTGACAGCAGTCAAATGAGACTCTTTTGGATTTGCCTGAAAACGAGCACATAGCCCTACACTGAAAACAATGTCAGGTCTACTGGCAGTAAGATACAAGAGTGAACCAATCATACCCCTATACAACTTCTGATCAACTGATGAACCAGGTTCATCAATATCTAATTTAGTGGCAGTTGCAATAGGTGTATCCATTTCTTTAGAATCCTCCATTTTAAACTTCTTGATTAGTTCTTTTGTGTACTTCTGCTGATGAATCATGGTTCCATTTTGACTTTGTTTGATCTGCAGCCCTAAGAAGAAGTTAAGCTCACCCATCATGCTCATTTCAAATTCACTTCCCATTAGTTTTGCAAACTCTTTGCTTAACTTGTCAGTGGTGGCCCCAAAGATTATGTCATCAACATAAATTTGTACAACAAGAATGTCCTTACCTTTTTCCCTTAAGAATAAGGTACTATCTATTTTACCTCTCTTGTACCCATGCTCCAGTAAGAATTTTGACAATCTTTCATACCATGCTCTTGGTGCCTGTTTGAGTCCATAGAGAGCCTTGTCCAGCTTGTACACATGTTCAGGACATTCTTTGCTTTCAAACCCTGGAGGTTGTTTCACAAATACTTCTTCCTTCAAATAGCCATTAAGGAAGGCACTTTTGACATCCATTTGATGAAGAGTGAATTCCATATGTGCTGCAAAGGCTATGAGAAGTCTGATTGCCTCTAGTCTTGCAACTGGAGCAAATGTCTCATCATAGTCTATTCCTTCCTCTTGGCTGTAACCTTGGACTACCAACCTTGCCTTGTTTCTTGTGACAGTTCCATCTTCATCAAGTTTGTTCCTAAAGACCCATTTGGTGCCAATGACTGATCTATCCTTGGGTCTTGGAACTAGGTGCCAAACTTGACTTCTTTCAAACTGGTTTAGCTTATGATACATTGTATTCACCCAATCTGCATCCTGCAAAGCCTCAACAATATTTTTAGGTTCAATGATAGATAAGAAAGCATCAAAAGCACACAGATTCTTTAATTGTGATCTGGTTTTAACTCCAGAAGTTGGATCAGTGATAATGTTCTCAATGGGATGAGAACTTTGATACTTGTGAGGTTTTACAACCAACTGGCTTCTGCTGGATGTTTCAGCAATTTGATGAGGAACAGGTTCATGAACAGGTTCCTTCAAGGAGTTTATTTCAATTCCCTTTTGATTTCTTCCCCCTATCAGGTTGCCCTGTAAGGAAGAACCTGTTCCATTACCTGTTCCTTCTGCAGGTGTCACTTTGACTTGAGCTGATGCTTCAGCCAAGTCTTTGACCAGTCCAATAGCTTCATCTTCATGTTCCTGTCTCTCAGAAAGAATGTTAGTTTCATCAAATCTCTACACACAGAGTTCTTTTATTAAAAACTTTATAAGCTTTGCTATGTGAAGAATATCCCAAGAATACTCCCTCATCACTTCTGGGATCAAACTTTCCTAGGGAGTCTTTTCCATTATTGTGCACATAGCATTTGCAACCAAAATCCCTAAGATGAGATATATTTGGTTTTCTCCCTTTAAGTAACTCATAGGGAGTCTTCTCTACTAGAGGTCTGGTCATGCATCTATTTATAATGTAACATGCAGTATTTACAGCCTCTGCCCAGAAGCTGTGCCTGCAATTGCTAGATAGTAACATTGTTCTAGCCTATATCCTTCAAGAGTTCTATTTTCCTTTCAACCACTCCATTTTGTTGTGGAGTTCTGGGGGAAGAGAAGTTGTGATCTATGCCATTTTCATCACAGAACTCAGCAAACTTAGAGTTTTCAAACTCAGTTCCATGATCAGACCTAATGGATGCAAGATGATTTCCTAATTGTTTCTGAGTCTTCCTAACAAATGCAGAAAACATGTCGAATGCTTCATCTTTGGAAGTTAGAAATAAACCCAGGTGAATCTAGAATAGTCATCAACTAGCACCATTAACTTCTTTCCACCTCTGCTCATGGTTCTCATTGGACCATATAGATCCATACGGACCAGTTCCAACGTCTTGGACGTTCTTACCATTTTCTTGGATTTGAAGGATGACCTTACCTGCTTCCCCCTTGCACATGCCTCACAAATTTTGTCTTCCTTGAACTTGATATTAGGTAATCCTACCACCAAGTCCTTGGAGACTAATTTGTTTAGCTGATTTAGACTGGCATGGCTAAGTCTTTTGTGCCATAGGAGGGGATCATTAACCAACACACTTAAGCAAGTGGGTTCATTTTCTGAAAGAGTTGACAAATCTACAATGTAAATATTGTTAACTCTTTTTCCCTGCAAAACAATCTTATCAGTGGTAAGGTTAATCACAAGCATTTGGTGGAGGTAAAAGCCACAAGGTTACCTCTGTCACACAATTGTGACACACTTATTAAGCTATATTTCAAGCCATCTATCAGGTAGACGTTCTCTATAGAATGAGAATCTGTTTTGCCTACCTTTCCAACCCCAATGATCTCACCTTTCTTTCCATTACCAAAGGAGACATTACCTCATTTTAGGTCCTCAAGTGAAAGGAACCGATCCTTATCCCCAGTCATATGTTTTGAGCAGCCACTATCCATATACCATATTTGGCTCCTCCCTTTCACTTGGACCTGCAAAAGGAAATCAGGGGTTAGTCTTAGGAACCCAAACTAGTTTGGGTCCCTTTCTATGGGCAAAAGGATGAATCAGATTCTTTCTTGCCCAACTAGGCAGCTTATGCTTTCCTTGAACAAAAGCTTTGTTTCTTTGACTGGCCTTTTCTTTTGCATTACATTCATATTTGTAATGGCCAGTCTTACCACAGTGTGTGCAAATTTTATTTTTAGGAAGAGTGAGGTACTTGCTTTTTGGATCCCATTTAGGAGCTTGAGTCCCATAGCCAAGTCCTCTTTTGTTACTGCTGTGATGCTCTTGCAACCAGGAGAGAGCATCAGAGGCTTTGTTCCACTTGCAAGTTCTGTCTAGTTCATGTTTTACCTTCCCTAGATCTTCTTTTAAAACTTTGATGAATTCATCTTTCCTGTATAATTCATCTTTCATTTTTCCCAAGTTTTCTTCTAGAGTGAGATATCTGTGATCAGCTATCTTTTTTCCTGTTCCTAATTTCAGTTTCAGATTTTCAGACCTAAGTTCTAGGACACTGTTGTCAAGTTCAAGAACCTGGTTCTTCAACTCAGCATTTTTGTTATCACTATCATTTGCCCTAGACTCTAGACTTTTGCATTTTGCTTTCAGAATCACACATTCCCTAGACAGAACTGCCTTCTCATTATTAATTATCTCAGACTCATCAATGAAGTCTGTTAATAGCTCAGCCAGCCTTTCTTTACACAAGAACTTAATCTTGTCTTTGAGATGAAGAATACTTACCTCTTGTTCATCATCTGATTCTCCGATGGCCATCAGTGCTTGCTCCTCCTCAGCTTCATCTTCTGAGTCTTCATCTGAAGTTTCTCCCCAAGAAGCAACCATAGCCTTGGTTGAACCTTTGTTTCTCTTTGGTTGAACCTGTTCCTTCTTCCTGTTCCTTCGTTAAGCTCTTTCTTTCTTCCACTCAATTTCCCATTGAGGGCAGTTTTTTATCATGTGGTCAGTCTTACCACACTTGTAGCATCCCTCATTGGTCTGTTTCTCCGGAGCTCTTGATTTGTTGAAGTTTGTACCTCTTGAAGAACCCTTTCCTCTCATCAGGTACTTCTTGAAATCCCTAGTGATCATAGCCACTTCATCATCTTCCAAATCTGCACCTTCAACAATTCTGAGAGCTAAGCTTCTCTCCTTTTTGGGGGTATCCATCTTCATGGTTTGTCTCCTCATTTCATAGGCAGTTAAATTTCCAATTAGTTCATCCAGTCTGTGAGTAGCAATGTTCTTGGATTCCTGAATGGCAGTGATTTTGCTTTCCCATGTGACTGGCAGAACTCTTGTCAGAATCTTCTCAACCTTGTCTTCCTCCAGGATAATCCTTCCAAGAGATTCAAGTTCATTTGTCAAAGTGGTGAATCTACTATACATCTCCTGGATAGTTTCTCCTTCCTTCATAGTAAAATTCTCATATTGAGAATACAGAAGTGTTCCTCTTGATCTTTTCACTTGAGGTGTTCCTTCATGAGCCACTTGCAGAGTGTCCCATATTTCCTTAGCAATTGTACAGCTTTGGATCCTACTATATTCGTCTGGTCCTAGACCACATACAAGCCACTTGTTGGCCTTAGCATTTTTCTCCCACTTCCTCAGGTCCTCAGCAGTACAATCAGCCCTTGTTTTTGGCACATCAATTCCTTCAGAATTCTTCTTAGTGGTTGCTAGGGGACCATCAGTGACTATGTCCCAAAGTTCATATTCCCCTATAATGTGATCTCTCATTCTGTTCTTCCACAAAGAATAGTACTGACCATTGAAAAGTGGAGGCCTGGCAGTGGATTGCCCTTCCCAGTTCCCAGGTGGTGCACTCATGTTGATCTTTTCCTAAGGGGTTAGCCTCTTCAAGGATAACCTGATCTGATACCAATTGATGTTCTAAACGTCAATACCACACAAGAGGTGGGGGTGATTTGTGTGTTACCTAATTTTCGCACTAGAAGAACCTGGTTCTTCTAGATGTACTTACTATGACTGTTTGCGGAATTAAGAGTGCATAAAGTAAAGAACACAGAGATTTTTACGTGGAAAACACCTGGTTCAAAAGGTGAAAAAACCACGACCTACTACTCAGTAGGATTTTCCCAAACTTCCACTAAAATCACTGAGCCAAAAACAGCATTTACAAACTCTTGTAAACCTAAGGATTAAACTCTAATCCCAGTGTAGCACACAGCCTCAACTGTTGCGACACCTTCAAGTTAACTCTAACTTGAATACTCAAAATACCTATTACAATTGCTTCTAGATAAAGCTGAAAGGTACAATATGAAACACCTACTACAATTGAACTAGAAATAAATAAAAACACAATGAAATTGGTTCTTCACTCTTGGTTCATGTAGCTTCAGATTTGCACACTTGAATCACACATAAATTGCTTGCAAAATTCGCCTAGCTCTTTTGCTCTCAATTTAGTTTAACTTCTGCATATGTGCAACTCCCTGTAAAAGAGAACAATCTTTATTGTTTATAGAGTTAGTAATCAGAGTTTGATTAAAACTCGAATTGCTAATCCTTCATCAAATTCGAGTCCTAGTACACTTCAAACTCCAATCCTTATCCTTGATCCGGATGTAGTTCTCTTTACATAAGGAGACTTCAACTCCTTATCCTATGCAACCTTTTCGATCAACTCTGAAGATATTGTTACTGATTGTTGCTGACCCTTGAGACTTATCTTGACACGTCTGTCACATGAATAAATATATCAACACTGCGTATGTCTCACATGATGGACCTGGTTCATGGTTGAGTTCATTTTGTCAATCTTCAAAACTTCATCTGAACTTGGGCCAACAATATCTATATTCGATAGGCTACAGGGTACGTATGAAACTTCCCATCTTTCCTTCCTTATTATGCGACTTTGTTTCAACTTGAAGCTTATATCTTTGATTTCCTTCTATTCACTCGTACGTGATATTGAGCACTCGATATCAGTGGTGCACCATTGACTTGTGGTGTCACAGATGAGATGCGAAGGGATATGGATACTTGATCACCATCTCGATGTATTGTGCAGTTTTGAGAAGTGGGTGTGTCGGTGGATCTTTCGATTATTTATTTGAGGAATCTTATATCTAGTTGACGAGTTTAGACTCGTGAGGATTAATTGGTTGACTAGTTGTTGTGGCAGGGTAGGGTCATGGGAGGTGTTGATTTGAGGCTAGTCAGTGGGTTATCTCCTGCGCGAAGATTTGAGGTTGTGTGTTTAGTATGGGGCTTCTGTTTAGTGAAATATATATCTTGTTGTTTCGGAGCGTTGGAAGAAGTTGGCTTTGCTGTCACAAGGATAAGTATGCACTTGGAAGAGTCTTTAAAGTGTTTTATTACTAGAGTTACATAAGTTTATGAAGTATTTAGCTGATTAGCAATGTGGGATCGGGGCAACTATAAAGGAAGGGTACGGTGGATTATCGATGATGTGTTATATGGCTTCGAGCCAAGTGGGGGAGTCTGCTATCGACAATCAGATTTCAGGGTCACATGTAATACCAATTTTTGGACTAAGGGATGCTTGTGGATTAGCTATAACTTGAAAAGGATGACTTCAGGAATGATTCGAGCTTGATATTTGTTGTGGAGTTAGCATGCAAGGAAAAGGAATCACTTGGCTGCTTCTTTGGATATTCATGTGCCGGTGAAGTGCGAGTTATTTGGTGTGTATTGGATGTGTATTGGAGATTAGAGCAAGGTGAATGGTTATAGAGGATGTTCCGATGATTTCAAGATACACATGTGGTATTTAAGGATTTTCGAATTTGTGTATGGATATGCCGGGAGATCAGTATGGGATGGTGTCTGGATTTGTGATACTTCTATATCAATAATGACTCTACATGTCAGCAATGAAGAGATGCAGGAAATGGCTTCGGATTTGCAGAAGGTCCCTTTAGAGTGAGCATTTCAAGTTGATGTTACTTTTGGGGTTTGAAGCCTGCATGACGCGGTTGAGTTAGAGGAAATCAGTTCTGATGGTTTGATTATGTGCTAATGGGTTTTAAAGAATCCACGATGGTTATGGTCACAACTCGAGGATTGATGCCTTCTAAAGGTGTATAAGGTATGTTGCGCGTGGTGATATTCTCCTGGATTGAGTTATGTGGAAGGTTCTCGGTGGATGAGGTGTTCATTTTGCTTGTGATTTAGAGTTGATTATGAGATTTTCTTATTTTCACGAGTTAGCATAATAGTTGCGGTGCGCCGTGTGGGATTGAAAGTTGCAAGTACAAGGTTGCGATTTAGCTTCAAAGGGAAGGTCATGAGTTCTAGACAGCACGAACGATTTTAGATGTTAAAGAGAACACTGGCACTATTTGGTAACGCCTAAGGAGGGTTTGCATTTTAAGGGACGCATTGTATTTTTACTTCCGGGTATTCACAATATGAAGGTTGTTCCGTCAACTTATCACCAATTATTAAAATTACCAACACCCGATGGATTCAAGAAGATTAGAGGTGATCAGCCCGTTGCTAAGGAAATAAATTTAGTTACTTTATCTAACAGTAAGGGAGTTGGAATCGATAAATAACAATTACAGACTCCGGTGCCGATTCTCAATTCAATTCTGGTAGATACACCGAGGGAAGAAAATGTTAAGGAGGGGACATAATATATTTACCCGGTACCTAGATCTTTTTAGGGACCAGAAGATACGGATGCAACAAAATAAACTGTAGATGAACTCGGACAAGTCATTTTGTTTATCGAGTTCCCATAAAGAAATATTTACTTGGGGGCGGGGCTAAGTGTAATGACCCGATCAATTTTTTTGAGCTCTAGCACGTTGTTCAGTGGTTTGAGGCCTCGGGTAGCTTCACTTCATGTTTTATGACTTGTACGTGTGGTCAGAAGTGAATTTTGGGAAGTTCAGAGTTGATTTGGAAATAAAATTCTAATTTCGGAAAATTTAAGTTGGAAAATTGACTATGGTTTGACTTTTGAGAAATGACCTCGTAATCGGGATTTGAAGGTTCCAATAGGATCGTATCATGATTTCAGACTTGGGCGTATGTTCGGGTTGAGTATCGGGTCGCCCGGGAGTATTTCGACGCTTATTGTGGAAAGTTGGCATTTTGAAGATTTTTAGAATTTCCTAAGCTTGGTTTGAGGTGGACTTTGGTGATATCGATGTTTGTTTGGGGTTCCGAGCCTTGGAATAGGTTCTTATCATGATTTATGACTTGTACGCAAAGTTTAGCATAATTCCGGAATGTTTTGATATGATTCGGACGCGTTCGGCAAAGTTTAAGAGTTTGTAAGTTTAAAGGAAGGTTTCGATCATCGATTCATAGTTTGGATGATGTTTCATTTGATGTGAGGCCTTGATCAGGTCCACGTTATGTTTTGGGATTGGTTGGTGTCACTGGACGGGGTCCCGGGGGCCTTGGGTGAGTTTCGGGGTGGTTTCAGATCATTTCTTCATGTTTTTGATGTTTCTATTGCTGGTTCTGGTTTGTCCTTCGCGAACGCGACACAGGGGTCGCGAACGCGGAAGAGAACCTGGGGCAGCCTACGCGGACGCGAAGTGGAGGTCGCGAACGCGAAAAAGGAAGGGGAGCTGTGGGCCTGGAAGTGTTAAGCCTTCGCGAACGCGGCTGTGTGATCGGGAACACGAAGCATCAGGACCTGGAGGCATCACGAACGTGGCATAGGTGACGCGAACGCGAAGAGGAATTTTAGAGGCAGTGATCTTAAGTGTTCGCGATTGCGAAGATGCTCCCGTGTAGCGATGAAGGACGGGCCTGGGCAAAATGGTTTTAAGTCGGGGTTTTTGCCCATTTCACCCATTTTTCACTTGGTTGGGCGACTTTTGGGGTTCTTGAAGAGGAGATTTTTGTCATCTATTATGAGGTAAGATATTCCCACCTATTGTGAGTTAAATACATGAGTTATATACGGATTTTTACATGAAAATTTATGGAAATCGTGGGATTTTGAAAGAAACCTAGAAATTGGTATTTTTGGACTTTGACCACGAAATTGGACGTGGAATTCGGAATAAATCATATATTTGAGTTCGTAATGTTATGGTTAATGTTTATCTTCGAAAATTTTCGGAATCCAGGCACGTGGGCCCGATGGTTGACTTTATTGACTTTTCGAGCGAAGTTGGGAATTGTTGTAAATTAATTAATTATGATGTTGGGGTATATTTTTGTTGGTTTTCATGATTGTTTGACTAGTTTCGGATCGTTAGATTTGAATGGAGGAGTTAAAGAGGCGTTGGAGCCGGTTATGGAACTTTGTAGCGAGGTAAGTCTCCTATCTAATCTTGTGAGGGGGAAACTACCCCTAGGTGATATAATTGTTATGTGCTACTAGTTGTGGATGCTACGTATGCACGAGGTGACGAGAGTACGTACGTGGCAAAAGCATAATTTTGTCCGGGTAGACTTAGGACTTTACCATGTAATATTTGAATAATTTGAACTCATTCTGGTGGCTTAATTAATCGAAATTATAATTGAACTTGATTTAGAAATTACATATATTTAGGCCGAGCCTTATCACCTTGAGTTGGTGGCAAGTTATTTGAGAATTGGTAAAGTTTATACTCACTTTGTGTTCGTATTACGTATCGCAAAGGCGTGCCTCGTAATTCGAAAATTCCTTTCCTTTCTTATGGAGCGGGCCGAATGCCTCGGCAGGATCATGTACCACACTCTTATGGTAGCGGGCCGTTCGCCTCGGCAATATAATAGATGCATCTATGATTGGTGCATTCGACCCTCGACAGTGCAAATATTATGATGGGATCGGGGCGTTCGCCGCGACATTTCTATAAAACACTCTTGTGGATCAGGCCATTTGCCTCAGCAGTGTCGAGCATACAAAAAACCAGCGTATTTTTCCTGATTTGAGTTGTGACGACATATCTAGTGAGGTCCATTTTATATATACTTCGGTTAAAGAACCCTTAAAGAAAACAGCCAAAGAACCCTTAAAGAAAACAGCCATAGAAACTTGAAAGCACTTCAAACATACAGGTATTCGAACAACAGAAGTCAGAGAAGTCGAAAACCTAAAGTAGCATAACGCTAAAATCGATTGGTAGTAGAGAAGTAAAAGAACCTTAAAGAACAACCGTGGGATTTTGAAAACACTTCAGATTCACAGAGATTTGACCAACAAACAACAAGAAGACCAAACCCTAATATGACAAGTGCTCAAAAATCGGTTAATTAGTAAAGAAATAAGGGAACCTTAAGGAAAATCAGTGATGAACTAAGAATCGTTCCAGATATACAGAGATCTGAACCGATTCAAGTCCAAACATTAGGTTTTTGAAGATAAGAGAAAGGGTAAAGGGAATCTGGCCTTTGAATCAGAGATTTGAGCCGTAAAACATCGATAAAAGGCATTCATAGACCATAGACAGACTCTTGGAGAGTTTTGAACGAGATCTGGACTAGATCTCTTCGAGGTCCTTCCACAAAATCACAAAATCAAGGGATGTAGGAGACAAGTAAAAGTCTCAAATAGCCATAGAAATCCATGGAACGGGTAGGAATTAAAGACATTAGGGTTGGTTTTGGGTGGCGGCGGCTAGGGTTAGAGTTTGGTCTCAGAGAGAACTAGAGAAGAGAGGGTTTCGGGGCGGCTGCTGGTGACAAATGACTAGGGTTTAGGGGTCGTTTGGGACTAAAAAAGGAAAGGGTAAACGATTGCCGTTGGTCTCTGTGATCAACGGCCGGGATTATAGGGGTTTGGGGCCGGGTTGAATTTAATTGGTTTGGGTTGGGGCGGATTTGGGCCGGTTTTAATTGAATTGAGATTGGGGGAATTTAAATTGGGTTGATTTAATGGGCTAGGTCCGAAANGCAATTCATTCAAAACATAAAGGATTGGACAGTTTGGGCCTATTGTTGTGGAAGCCAGGCCCAAGAGCATTGTTCAAATTTAGTTGTGCAGCTGGACAATAGCTGTCTGGGCCTCACGTTTGAGCCCAGAATCAGGTGTTGAATTAAGACGAGACCCAATACTGATTATAGCACAAAAAGTGAACTCAACAACATGCACACCTATATTCTATTAGTTTTATAAAAATAATTAACAATGAGAAAAATAATTTTCATGCACAAAGGTGCTTTAAAATAATTATTCAATATTTTAAAAAATATAATGGACCAATTTCTGGTAAAATAATGCAGTGATGTATGCATGGGCTATAATTGCAAAATTATTGCAATTGTAACCAAAAGATGTAAATCTGGCCATCTGTGAGATAAATGGAATTTAATAAAACCATAAATGATAATATTAAATCAAGAGATGTTTTAAAATCATCTATAATGCAATTTTGTAATTATTTATATGAATAAAATATTGAGATAAATTAATTTAAAAAATATAAAAATTATGGAAAATACCAACTGATGCTAATGCATAGTTTTAAAAGTATATATGCATTTCAAAACTATTATAGGGAAAAATTGGGTATCAGCAGTTCGTATCGTGATTTATGACTTGTACGCAAAGCTTGGCGTAATTGTGGAATATTTTGATATGATTCGGACGCGTACGGCGAAGTTTAAGAGTTTGAAAGTTTAAAGGAAGGTTTCGATAGTCGATTCATAGTTTGTATGATGTTTTATGTGATTTGAGGCCTCGACCAGGTCTGTGTTATGTTTTGGGACTGGTTGGTGTGACTGGACGGCATCCTAGGGGCCTCGGGTGAGTTCCGGGGTGGTTTCAGATCATTTCTTCATGTTTTTGCTGTTGTTGTTGCTGGTTCTGTTTTTGTCCTTCGCGAATGCGAAGGGATTCATGCATTCGCGAAGAAGGATTTTGGGCTGCTGGATTTTTTATCATCGCGAACGTGACACAGGGGTCGCGAACGCGAAGAAGGAAGGGGAGCTGGGGGCCTGGAGGTGTTAATCATTCGCGAACGCGGATGTGTGACTGTGAACGCGAAGCATCAAGACCTGGAGGCATTGCGAACGCGACGTAGGTGACGCGAATGCAAAGAGGAATTTTGGAGGCATTGATTTTAAGCCTTCGCGATCGCGAAGATGCTCCAACGATCGTGATGAAGGACAGGCCTGGGCAGAATGGTTTTACGTCGGGGTTTTTGCCTATTTTAGCCATTTTTCACTTGGTTGGGCGACTTTTGGGGTTCTTGAAGAGGATATTTTTGTCATCCATTATGAGGTAAGCTATTCCCACTTATTGTTAGTTAAATACATGAGTTATATACGGATTTTTACATGAAAATTTATGGAAATTGTGGGATTTTGAAAGAAACCTAGAAATTAGTATTTTTGGATTTTGACCACAAAATTAGACATGGAATTGGGAATAAATCATATATTTGAGTTCGTAATGTTATGGGTAATGTTTATCTTTGAAAATTTTCAAAATTCGGATATGTGGGCCCGATGGTTGACTTTAATGACTTTACAGTGAAGTTGAGAATTGTTGTAAATTATTTAATTATGATGTTGGGGTATATTTTTGTTGGTTTTCATGATTGTTTGACTAGTTTCGGATCGTCAGCTTTGAATGGAGGAGTTAAAGAGGCGTTGGAGCCAATTATGGAACTTCGTAGCAAGGTAAGTCTCTTGTTTAACCTTGTGAGGGGGAAACTACCCCCTAGGTGATATAATTGTTATGTGCTACTAGTTGTGGATGATACGTACGCACGAGGTGACGAGAGTCTGTACGTGGCTAAAGCATGTTTTTGTCCGGGTAGACTTAGGACTTTACCATGTAATATTTGAATAATCATTCTGCTGGCTTAATTAATTGAAATTATAATTGAACTTGATTTAGAAATTACATATATATTAGGCTGAGCCTTATCACCTTGAGTTGTTGGCAAGTTATTTGAAAATCGATAAAGGTTATACTCACTTTGTGTTCATATACCGTATCGCAAGCACATGCCTCGTAATTCAAAAATTCCTTTCCTTTCTTGTGGTGCGGGCCGAACGCCTCGACAACATTATGTACCACACTCTTATAGGAGTGGGCTGTTCTCCTCGGTAGTATAATAGATGCATCTATGGTTCATGCCGTTAGACCCTCGACGGTGCAGACATTATGATGGGATCAGATCGTTCGTCGCGACATTTATATAAACACTCTTATGGATCGCATCGTTCGCCTCGGCAGCGTCATGCGTAATATTTGACAACAAACCAACGTTTCCGGTTGAGGAGGTAACTGCTAGTTGAGAGCTCGAGATTACCATTCTGAGGGGGATTGTACCTCGTATTTATATTGGTTTATACCGTTTATTTACTCTTCCTCATACTTGTTTACTTCTTACTGTATATGATTTATTGGACCACTAGTAAGTGTGGATGTCAACCCCTTGTCACTATATCTCCACGGTTAGGCTAGATACTTACTGGGTACGCGTTGATTTTACGTACTCATACTACACTTCTTCACTTATTGTGCATGTTTACCTTCTGGTGGTCTTTTGGGTGCAGAGGCGCAGCTATTGCGGGGACTTTACGGTGAGCTGCATTCTATATTATGATCCACAGCATATAGAGTCTCCATCAATATTATTTATATTCTCCAGTCTAACCTGTATGCCAGACACAGGTTGTATTTTATTATATTTCCTAGTTAATGCTCATGCACTTGTGACATCGGGTATTAGGGGTTTCTACTGGATGTTTAGTATGGTAATCACGTAATTATTATCATTTCACCCTGTAATTTTTATTCTATACTATTCAATTAATGGAAATTATGATTTCAAAAGTAATAAAGATGAGTAATTAAGTTGATCAATCACCGTTGGCTTGCCTGACGACGGCGTTAGGCACTATTACGACCTATAGTAGATTTTGGGTCGTGACACTAAGCCCCGAACTCAGATGTAAAACTATGAATTTATTAAACTAAATGCTAACTGTTTTGCGTTGTCCCATTTAGATATGACAGGTATTCCACTCGAACTGGCAATTCACAAGCTAAGCTTGGATCCCAATTTTCCTCTGGCAAAGTAGAAAAAATGACTAATAGTTGAGGTTAGGAACAGGTTTGTCAAGGATAAGGTAACTAGCTTGCTTAATATTGGTTCAATACACGAGATAGAATATCCTGGTTAGTTAGCTAATGTAGTGGTAGTACCAAAAAGACAAATAAATTTAGAATGTGCATTAATTTTAGTTATTTGAATAAGGCTTTCCCTAAAGACTCTTTCCTATTCCCGAACATTGATCAAATGATTGATGCACGCCTGGGTATGAGTTGATGAATTTTCTTGACGCGTATCCCGGGTATTAACCAAATAAGGATGCTTCCGGATGATCAAGAAAAAATATTAGTTATCTCTAGTTTTGGTACTTACTATTATAATGTGATGCCTTTTGGGCTTTAAAATTCTAGAGCCACTAATCAGAGGCTCGTAAACAAGATGTTTGAACATCAAATTCGAAAAATAATGGAAGTGTATATTAATAACATTTTTGTTAAGTCTCTTAATGAAGGGGACCATTTGAGTCATTTGCAAGAAATGTTTGACATTTTGAGGAAGTACAATATGAAGTTTAACCTGGAGAAGTGTGGTTTTGGAGTTGGCTCCTTCTTTGAGCATCCTTCTGATCTTAGTTAATTGATCTTCCTTCCTTAACCCTCATGGTTCGCAATCTTCATTGCTTAGGGATGATTTTCTTTTCCTTTCTTTCCGCCTTTATTTTGGGTATATGCAATAAGAATAAGTTGTTTTTCATCATTAAAACTAAGATCTAACAATCTTTACATAAATAGTCTGTGTGATTTACTGTTTATTTTCTCTACTCGGTATATACAATATGGGACATCCATCCAAGGAGGCAAGAACCATAATTTATAATGAGTCTTTCAATATCTATATTTGATCCTTTCCTGTCACGACTCAAAATTTCACCTTAGAAATCGCGATGGCACATAGTCTCTAAGACTAAGTAAGCTAACATATGAAGAGATCTAACAGAGATAACCAGCTTAACTGTATAAAACTTAAACTAATAAATGAAATAACCTAGATAAAACTGAACAACTGTTATACAATCCCAGAACCGGTAGTACAGAGTCATAAGCTCTACTGACATACACTAGAATTTCTATATACAATACTGTTTTGAAATGAAGATAAATTAAAGTAAAGATAATGTCCGAAGGTGATTTCGAGGCCTGCGAACATCAAACAGGTATACCTTGAAGTCTCCAGCCGCGCAGATACAACTCTCAAAATCAACACGATCAGAAGTACCTGAATTTGCACAAAAATATGCAGAAGCATAGCATGAGTATACCACAACGGTACCCAGTAAGTATCAAGACTAACCTCGATGAAATAGTGACGTGGTAAGTCGAGATACTCACCACACATAGAACATGTGAAAGATATTAACATAAAACTAGCAATGAAAAGAACATCAATGTAATAATAATTACGTACAGATTATTAATATAAAACCAACAAAGGAATAATAAAAACACCATTGCCAGCAAAAAGTAAATGGGTAATAAAACTGTTATACCCCGTACTTCAGACGCCACTGTCATTATAAGATTATCTAATATAAGATCAAAAAGGATGAAATCCTTCTACAAGGATAAGGAAGGTTTATTGAAGTCTTAAGTAAGTTAAGATGAATGAAATTTGGGAAAAAACAAATGAGATAATTATTACATTATGTGCTTCCCAAAGTGCCGTATAATGAATATGAGACTTGTTAATCATTATTTAAATGAGTTTAAAGTCATAATACGACTATATATGATGTTTGGATATAAAATATAAAGTTTAGAAAAAATCGGATTTAACTTACAGAAAAATCGGGTTAAGATTTGCCTTATAATGAGCCATTTTGAGAAATTAAATTCGTAAGATTTATGATGTCATTTTGGGACGTATCTCATACCAAAATGAAGTTCTTGGAACCTAGTATCCAACGGTCCAAACCATTTATTCATACGACATCGGGGTAGAGCAATATGAATTTTTAAAGTAGGGTCGCCAAGTCACATCGCCGCACTTCAGAGAAACTAGCGAGTTTATAGACCATGTTGCGAGGCTATTTTCCCCAGATCTATTAAGAGTTACAGGTAGATCTTTATATGTAATTAAATCCCCATGTGTCTAATATTCAAGTTTGTCAATACGATTTCGAAGTAGAGAGATACAAGTGTCCGAAGTTGCATCGCTCAAGCTACCAAGTAGGCAGCTTACCTCCTGCTTGGAGAATTGAGGCGGTGGGCTTATAAGTGATCTTTTCCCTTATATATCTCGTCAATATACAGATAACACTTACACCAAAATACTCTCAAGCTCTACAAGGTTGTTCCAAGAAATTCCAAGCAAGATAAACATCCCTTTCACGAAATGAAGAAATGATAACATTAGAACGATCCCTACGACGTAAATGTCATTATACCGCCTCTCTTTTTCTTTGTAGTTTGAGTTGTGAAAGGTACTTCATGGTTAATATAACACCTAATTTCATTATTTAAGCTTTTTAAATCTCAAGGAAGGTTTATAAATTCGTTTCCTAATAGTCAGAACCCACGGACGGTGATCGGAAGCCGTGAGTTCGATTTATTCTACTTGTAGTGGACTGTTTTGTAGTCCACTCGTGTTGGCCTCTTGTGCTACTGATTTATGGAGTTTGAAAGGATAAAGAGAATGATAAACACCATATGTGCTAGGATAGTGGGCTGGTCACTCGTTGTTGCAATTTCAGGCTAATTGATAACTTGTTGATTGGATGTGTTATGGTATATTTGGGCTTTTTGTTGTATTAAAGGTCCCGAATTATAGTTAGGTTATTTTTGAGTTGCTAATTATATTATGTTGTTGTCTCGCCTATAGTAGTCTTGAGGAAGGAGTAAAATCAGGGGAAATGTTTCCTGTTTTGTTACAGATTAAGTTACTTTCTTTATATAAATGAGAGAGTCATTCGTAGCTTGATAATAGCTTCACTGTCATTGTTGTAGATTAAGGTACAGAGAGCTGAGTTTAGCATTGTTATTGGACATATTTCTATGAGGTATTTTAAAGCTATCCATTCTTTCCTTTTGGCATGATCCATATGATACAAACGAAATGAGCAAATGCGCAACTTTCACAAATGACTCATTTCTTAGAAGTACTAGGGGTGCCTGTGTTCTTGATTCCTCATGTATCATGTTATTATATCGTCGGTTCATGGGTCTCAGAAAATACGTAAGTTGATAAAGTTTATTTCATGATATTAACCGAAGGCATATTGATCATATGACATTCCGAGAGATCTTATTGACTTACTTCTTATGTATTACATTCATTTATACATGTAGACCCATGACCAGATGGCATTATATACGCGTATATTGTATATATATATATAGTGTATAAAAAAGGTTATGACGTTATATACGCACCACCACCTGACCAGTTGGTATGCGCTAATGATTTTGCCCACAGAGGCCAAGATGATATGATGGAATGCCCTTAGAGGCTTGATGATGTTGTGTAACCATATACCTATGCATGATATGACATTTATATGCACATGCATGACATTATAAATGTTTCATGATTCACAAAGCTATTTCGACTTATAGGTTGAGTACTTTACTCCATGTTTTTTATATGCTACTTTTCATTCCTTTCATACTCGGTACTTTATTTGTACTGACTTCCCTTTTTCCTAGGGATGCTGCATTTCATACCTGCAGGTCCCTAAAGACAAGTTGACAGTTCTCCTAGTAGGCTAGCAGCTTAGCAGAAGGTGTTGGTGCACTCCACTTGCTCCGGATTTGCCTATTTGGACATGTATTGATTGGTATGGCGGGGCCCTGTCCCGACCTTTATAACGTTTATGTACTCTTATAGGTTTGTAGACATAGGTCATGTATATGGATACTTGTATGGACTTGTCGGCCTATGGTTTGAGTGTACAAATGATCATGTCGGCCTTATAGGCCCGTATGTCACATGTATAAGTTTATATATCATGTTGGGTCGTCCTATGTCTAGTAATCTCTTATGTTTTATTCTGGTTATCTCATGACGGCCCTTCTGGCCCATTTACCCATGATGGTGTGATAAGAAAGATACGTTACGTTAGTATTCGGTTGAGTGAGGCACCAAGTGCCTATCGCAGCTCTCTAATTTGGGTCGTGACAAAAACAGTAACATAATCATAGCACAAATGAAATATGACTGAACTCAAGTTAGAAAATAGATGACAATTCAAGTAATCAACTAAATACAATAAAGCATAATAACAATCTTAAATAATGGAAGGTGTCAAATGAGAAAATGAGTTTATTTTTGAAACCAAATAAAGTGAAATAAAGTACAGTTTATACAAAATATGGTATCAAATGAGTTTAGTTTAGAAATCAATAGGGTAAAGAAAAATAACGTTTTTAAATAAAGTAAAGCATCATATAAGTTCAACAACAACAACGCCCTAGTGTAATCCCACAAGTGGGGTTTGGGGAGGGTAATGTGCACGCAGACCTTACCCCTACCCCGAGGGGCGGAGAGGCTGTTTCCAAGATACCCTCGGCTTATGAAGGCGAAAAAGAGACAATATATTAGCACCATCTATAGAATCCTAGCAAAATAATAGCAATATAAGAAATACAAAATAGATGGAAAGTACAACAATAACCAGCAGATAAAGCCCTGCATCAGTAGATAACCACTAGCATCCTAAAACTACGTCCTAACTGGCTAGTCTCACTCTGGTGCGCCATAGAAATATTCACAACTTCCTCCTAACCTACAACCTTAATGCTCGACCTCCACAATTCCCTGTCAAGGGCCATGTCCTCAGTAATCCTAAGTCGGGCCATGTCCTGCCTGATCACCTCTCCCCAATACTTTTTGGGCTGCCCTCTACCTCTCCTCGTGCCCACCACAGCCAGTCGCTCACACCTTCTAACCGGTGCATCAGTGCTCCTCCTCTGAATGTGTCCGAACTATCTGAGTCTTGCTTCCCGCATCTTGTCCTCCATGGGGGCCACGCCCACCTTCTCCCGAATATCTTCATTCCTAATCCTATCCATCTTAGTGTGCCCGCACATCCACCTCAACATCCTCATCTCTGCTACTTTCATCTTCTTGATGTGTGAGTTCTTAATCGGCCAACACTAAGTCCCGTACAACATGGCAGGCCTAACCACTGTAACTTACCTTTTAGTAACAATGGCACTTTCTTGTCACACAGGACTCCCGATGCTAACCTCCACTTCATCCACCCCACCCCTATACGGTGTGTGACATCCTCGTCGATCTCCCTAATCCCCTGAATAACCGACCCAAGGTACTTGAAACTATCCCTCTTGGGAATGACTTGAGAGTCAAGCCTCACGTCCACTCCCGCTTCCGTCGGCTCGACGCCAAATTTGCACTCGAGGTACTCCGTCTTAGTCCTGCTCAACTTGAAACCCTTAGACTCAAGGGCATGTCTCCAAACCTCCAGCCTCTCGTAGACGCCGCCTCGTGTCTCATCAATTAGAACTATGTCATCAGCAAATAGCATACACCATGGAACCTCCCCTTGAATATGATGAGTCAGTGCATCCATCACCAGGGAAAATAGGAATGGGCTGAGCGCAGACCCTTGGTGCAACCCCATAACAACCGGAAAATGCTCTGAGTCGCCTCCTACCATCCTAACCCGAGTCTTAGCTCCATCATACATGTCTTTAATCACCCTAATGTAGGCAATCGGAACCTCTTTAGCCTCCAAGAAGATCCATAGGACCTCCCTATGAACCCTTTCGTACGCTTTCTCTAGATCAATAAACACCATGTGGAGATCCTTCTTCCTATCCATGTGCTGTTCCACCATCCTCCTAATAAGGTGGATAGCTTCTGTGGTAGAACGCCCCGGCATGAACTCGAACTGGTTGTCTGAAATAGACACCGACTTCCGCACTCTCATTTCAACCACTCGCTCCCAAACTTTCATGGTATGACTCAGTAATTTGATACCCCTATAATTGTTACAACTCCTGATATCTCCTTTGTTCTTATACAACGGAACCATTGTACTCCACCTCCACTCTCCAGGCATCCTATTCGTCTTGAATATAACATTAAATAACCCAGTCATCCATTCTAAGCCTGCTCTACCCACACACCTCCAAAGTTCAACCGGAATTTCGTCTGGCGCGGTAGCTCTGCCCCTACTCATCTTACGCATTGCCTTCATGACCTCCTCGACCTCAATTTGCCTACAATAAGTAAAGCATCAGATAAGTTAACGAATTAAATATAGACTTAATTAAAATGTAATATCAATTTGAAGTAAAGTAAAACATCAAATAAAGTAATGAGTTTAATTTGAGAATCAAGTAATGTAAAATATGATAACCATTAAAGAAAGTAGTAAAGTACCGAGTGGGATACGAGTTTTATCTTGAAAGTCACATAAATAAAGCACATTAATAATTCTTTTATTTAGAGCTGCCAGGTTGCCAACAACTCAATGGAGTATGAGATAATGACTCAATGCAAGTAAATCTATTTTGAAAATCAATTTGCCAAGTAACACGGAGGCACACGTTGGCATATTAAGGCAACACATCAAATTACGTAGAATGTATGAATCACAAAAAGAAGTCAAAATCATTCCAACACAAAAATAACAACAAATAACCAAACACAATCAAAGTACAAGTGAGATGATTCACGAAAAAAATTAACCGTTCAAATCAACAAGCCTTTCCAATGTAAAATGTACAAGAATATCACACCGATGGTAACTCCACAGTCACTAACAATTGCAACATATCAAATCCGTTATGGCACGTAACCGCATCCCACCATATCATCATCTGTTTAAATCATATTTCGTCCTTATTTCTTCATATCATGTCATATCATATCAATATCATTACGGCGTGCGATCCCAAACAGTAATATAAATAACCGAACAAACTACAACCAACTACAGCGTATCACAAAATTAAACGCAATAAAGAGACTAAACAAAGAAAGTCACAAGCGGATAAAATAGTTATATGATAGCTCACAAAGTTAAATAGCAAGTAATGATAATTCATAAATAAAGACACAGTCACAAAGAATCAATTAACAATTAAGGTATGTAACGAATAAAGGCATAAATTCAACAAGTAATTGTAATTAACAATTAAAGCATATAAGAGTAAACTTGACAATAAAAGACAGAATATGTAATAACGGCTTCAAGTAAATAATGTAAGATCAAACTTAACAATAGAAGATATAACATGAAATGAAAACTTCAATTAAACAAAGAGACTAAACAAAGAAAGTCACAAACGGATAAAATAGTTATCTGATAGCTCACAAATTAAATAGCAAGTAATGACAATTCATAAATAAAGACACGGTCACAAAGAATCAATTAACAATTAAGGTATGTAATAGATAAAAGGCATAAATTTAACAAGTAATTATAATTAACAATTAAAGCATATAAGAGTAAACTTGACAATAAATGACAGAATATGTAATAACGGCTTCAAGTAAAGCATGTCAGATCACACTTAACAATAGAAGATATAATATGAAATGACAACTTCAGTTAAATGCATGAAAGGAGCCTAAGAGTCTAAACTAGTCAAATACCACATATAAGCCCGTGTACACACTCGTCCCCTCATGTACACGTCTTTCACATAACTAAGATAGTATAATCAACTCAAATCCTAAGAGGTAGTTTTTCCGACTCAAGATAGGCGGGATACTTACCTCAATTAGGCTAAATCAATACACAAAAGAGCTTTTTCCTTTAAAAATCACTACTGTTCGGCTCAAATCTAGCAAAAATGACTTAATAATATCAAACAATGCAAGAGAAACCAGTTCCACTTAATAAAGCGATGATCTTTATACAATTTCCCAAAAATCAACAAAAGTCAACCCCGGGCTCACCCGATCAAAATTCGAGTCGAAGGTAGGTCTCGACTACCCATAGCCCCACGAGTTCATATATGTGTTTTGTTTTTAAATCTGAGTCCAATTCGACTCTCAAATCTCAAATTTTTATTTTTTGAAACATAGACAAAAATTTAAATTTTCCCTTCAAATCTCATGATTTTGAAGTCAAATCTCATATATAATCATGTAATACAATTGAAAATTGATCAAAACCACTTACCCAATAGTTTGGTATGAAAATCTCTCCACAAAATTGCCTTTCACCGATTTCAAGGCTCTAAACATGATAAAATGAAGCAAAGTCCCGAAATACAAAACATATAACGAGGTGCAGATGTCGCATTTGCGACCGGGGGTTCGCATACGCAAAAGCAAACAAATGTCCATAAAAGTGACCCCTGAGAATCACTCTTAAAGTCGCATTTGCGGTTTATTACCTCGCAATTGTGAAGAGCATTCCACCCATCTTCCATCGCAAAAGCGCACAGCCAGCTTTCGCAAAAGCGAAGAATTCCTCGCAAATGCGAGGTCCCTCCCCAGCAGCCGTTAGTCGCAATTGTGGTGGAACTTCCGCGAATACGATGATCGCATTTGCGACCTACTCATCACAAATAAGATAAAACAAGAACCATCACAATGAAATGTTAACAAAACAGTCCGAAGCCAATCCGAAACTCACCCGAGCCCTCGAGTGTCACGACCCAAAATCCACTAAAGATCGTGATGGCGCCTAACACCGCAGTCAGGAAAGCTAACGGTGAATGATTTAATTAATTACTCATTTTAATATTTGAAATCATAATTTTTCATTAAATAGTATGAAATAGAATTTACAGGGTAAATGATAATATTTACGCGAACTACAATAATGATCAATCCATAAGAACCCCCAAAATCTGATGTCACAAGTGCATGAGCATCAACTAGGAAATATAATAAAATACAACATCTGACGAAGACTCTACAAGTTGCGGATTGTATCATGAAATGCAACTCTTGGTAAGTCCTCGCAATAGTCGCGCCTCTGCGCCCAAAAGACCACCAGACATATATGTACATGCACAAAAATGTACAGCAAGTGTAGCATGAGTACGTAAATCAACGCGTACCAAGTAAGTATCCAGCCTAACCCCAGAGAAGCAGTGACGAGGGGTCGACATCGACACTTGCTAGTGGTCCAATAATACAATTACAATAAGAAGTAAACAGATATTGGGCAGAGTAAACAAACGAAATAAACAAGTGTAAATACATGGTACAATCCTCCTCTCAATCGCAACACTAACTCTCTATAACAGTTACCTCCTCAACCGAAGAGTATATATATAATGGACCTCACTAGATAGGTTGCCATAATTAAAATCAGGGAAATTCCTAAATGCACTGGCCTCATGACAAATATTACGCACGATTCCATAGGAGTATTTTATCGAAATGCCAAGACGTACGACCCGATCCCATCATAATCTGGTACATAACCGTAGATACATCTATTATATTGTCAAGGCGAACGGCCCGTTCTCATGAGAGTGTGGTACATAATGCTGCCAAGGAAAACGGCCAGATCCCATTAGAATAAGAAGCTTTGACGGGTCCTTGACCCCACTCATGAATAAACGTGTGAGTTATGAACTTTAAGGAAGCTTTTCGATGAAGACGCACAACGCGAGAGAAATTCTTAAGGAGAGTATAATTCTTCCACGGCTAATCATGAAGCCCGATAAATCCTACAATGGAAAGTCTATCATTCTATGCAAGTCTAGTCTCAAGTCGTAATTAGAAATAAATTAATTAAACGAGCAAAGAACCTCTATAGTACAAGTATAGCGTGGTGTGAACCTAAGTCTACCCGGACAATAACAAGAATCTAACTACGTACGGACTCTCGTCACCTTGTGCGTTGTAGCCCCCGCAACTAGTAACACATATCAAATACATCACGTAGGGGTAGTTTCCCCCTCACAGAGTTAGACAGGAGGCTTACCTCGCTCCGAAGTTCCATAACCGGCTCCAACGCCGCTCTAACACCTCAAACCGGTGCCCGTCACTCCAAAACTAGTCAATCAATGTGCAAATCCATAAATATATACTCTAATACTCACTATAAATCAAATTATAACAATTTCCAACTCCGCTCGAAAAATCGATAAAGCCAACCCTCGGGCCCACGTGCTCGGATTTTGAAAAATTTCGAAGATAAACTTCACCCATGATACTACGAACTCAAATATATAATTTATTCTCAATTCCATTTCCAATTTTGTGGTCAAAATTCAAAAATATCAATTTCTAGATTTTTCTTCAAAATTCTAAATTTCTACAAAATCTCATGTTTAAATCCACATATAAACCATGTATTTAACTTGTAATAGGTGGGAATCACTTATCTTGTGTTGCTTGATGAAAATCTCCCTTGAAGCTCTCCAAAATCGCCCAAACCAAGAGAGAAAATGAGTTAAATGGGCAAAAATCTTGACTTAAAACAATCTGCCTAGACCCGTCCTTCTTCGCGATCGCGGGAATACCTCTGCGATCGCGAAGGCTAAAACTCTGCCTCCACATTTTTCCTCTATGTGTTTGCGACCCTAGGGCCGCGTTCGCGAAACCCTGCGACCACTACCCTTCGCGTTCGCATGCCACGAGCTGCGTTCGTGAAGGCTTAACGTCTGGCAGCCCCTAGCTCCCTTTCTCTTCGCGTTCGCGTAGGCTTCCCCAGCTTCTGCCTCGCGTTTGTGTCTCCTGCATCGCGTTCGCGATGGCCAAAACCCAGCAGCCCCAAAATTTCTCTTTGCTAATGCATGAGATCCTTCATGTTCGCGAAGGAGGAAACCAGACACCAGCACAACAGTGACCAAAACAAGGAGATTCGATCTGAAACCACCCCGAAACTCACCCGAGGCCCCCGGGACCCCGTCCAATCACACTTGCCAGTTCCATAACGTAACACGGACCTGCTCGAGGGCTCAAATTACATCGACGAACATCCAAATTCATGAATCGCGCCTCGTATCAAACTTATAATTTTCCAAATTTCCAAATTCTATATCTACTGCCAAAACATATCAAATCAATCCGGAATGACTTCAAATTTTGCACACAAGTCCCAAATGACATTACGGACCTATCTCAACTTCTAAAATCGAGATCCGACCCCGATATCAAAAAGTCCACTCCTGGTCAAACTTTCCAAAAACCTTCAAATTTCCAATTTTTGCCAAATGACCCCGAAATGACCTATGGACCTCCAAATTCACATCTGGACGCGCTCTTAAGATTAGAATAACCATACGGAGATATCCCTAGTCTCGGAATCCAAAACAGACATCGATAATATCAAAATTCACTTCAACCCAAACTTATGAAATTCATCTAAAATGCCAACTTTCTATAATAAGCGCTGAAATGCTCTCAGTCATCCAAAACCCGTTCCAGACATACGCTCAAGTCCGAAATTATCATACGAATCTATTGGAACATTCAAATCCCGATTCCGAGGTCGTTTACTCAAAAGTTAAACCTTAGTCAATTCTTCCAACTTAAAGATTTCTTTCCAAATCAACTCCGAACTTCCCAAAAATCCAGTTCCGATCATATGTACAAGCCATAATACATTAAGTGGAGCTACTCAAGGCCTCAAACCACCAAACGACGCGCTAGAGCTCAAAACGACCGATCGCGTCGTTGCATTCTCTCCCACTTAAACATACGTTCGTCCTCGAACTGCTCCGGAGTTGTCCAAAATCACTATTTAGCACCTCGTGCACCTACCCGTGCCACCACAACCCAGTTGAGCACATTATCTCGAGCCAGACTGAAGATCATTCCTGCTACCTTAGCTAACAAGCTTTAGAACCAAATCCCAACATCCAGAATTCTCCACGATACCAGATTCTAACACACGAACACCGTATCAATCACCAGACATTGAACCCAACATACCCATGCTCCTCCACTGAAATCACACCATGCACCACATAACTCATTTGCCCAAGGCAATCTCCCCCAAGCACAACAGCTGAAATTTCCACTGATCCGAAGCCCGTAGTATACCTCATAACATATATAAGTCCTGTTCTAGCTCTCACAATATTGCCACGATGGAAGAGATCTGTAGGAACTCTTAACCACCTCCTGAATCACAAATCATAGAGTCTCTCCTCCTGACAAGAACCATTACCTCATTCTAAACTAAATAACGATACTTGTTCTTTAATATACCCTTCCTAACTCCGATCGCACTTATCCCAGATCCAATAACCTTGTCTCACCCAGTACAGGCCGCTCAGGCAATAAGCCATCTCAGACACTGCCAAAAGTCTCATATGATGCCTACAAGGTGCCAACAAGCTACAAACTCGAAGGTGATACAAAAGAAAAGTGAACTCCAGAAAAGAATTACCCAGCCCACGTAACTAATAAAAAAACCAAAAATATGCTATGAACCTTTCTTGGAGAATGAGAAACAAAATACACAAGAATAGATATAGGGAACTGTACTCAACATCTCACTGTTGCGGCGTGCAACCCGATCCACTCATGATACCATTACGACGTGCAACCCGATCCAACCATGATACCCGTGGCGGAGTGCCACCCAATCCAAACAATATACTGTGGCGGCGTGCCACCCGATCCAAATAATGTACCGTGGTGGAATTCAACCCAATCCACACTTAATAATCTATAACGAAATACCTACCGAGCTAGACTGCTTATACCTATAAAATAACCGAATGTCGACCACAAGCACGCCAAGTGTATAATACCATCCCTGGGGAGAAAAATATCGACATACGCTACAAAACTCAAGCACGACTAAGGTGCAATAAATGACCTGCATCTCGAGAGCCATCCTTTTCATACAACACCGCAAGCTACACGGGACCACAACACATGTGCGAATAATCAAGTCGTCTCACAACCCATATGGCACAATAGAATATTACATAAAATAGTTGAAGAAGGGAATAACATCCAACACTCGAAGACTCCCCCATAAGCAACGCTATGCTGAACAAACACAACTGGACTAATATAGAGCACACATTCACATTTAGACCATCCACGGATCTCAAACCAATTCTAATCGTACAGTATTGGGCTAATAACCTTCCAAGGATCCACAACAACCTTATTCATGATATATAAGAGCAGCCGTCCAATCCGGAACAAACTTCCACATTTCACAACCGAATGAATAGAGCACCTTCCTAAACTCTCACATTAGCGATAGTACCATAATCTCCATACTTGGTTTCAATCTTTAATAAATCAAGTGACTACATGTCACACTTATACAATCTTCCCATGGGATACGCCCCCACGACCTTCCACACCATGTAGCAAAGTCTGCACATCCATACCACTGGCCATACTAATGTTGTTAAGCGAATCGAGAATCCGCAAATCAGTACCCAAAGCCTCTTACACAGGACACCGTTCTCAGGTGACGCTAAAGAAAATACCAGCTTACTTTAAACATCTGAATTCTTTCTTGCTCATCTGAGCTCGTGAAATTCTTGCCAACATCGAACCGCAACTTTGATCCTCAACTTCCAATTCCATGCCGCTCACTGCACCTAACATGCCACTATGTGAGAGTACAAGAATTTCATCATAACTCCTGAACCACTAATAGAATAAACACTTCATCATATAGAAACTCTTCACTTAACTCATTTCAGGAGAACCATTGCAACACGCGACTAAATTCCCCTAACTGCAGAAAATACAAACCTCAAGTTGTAGTCTAAACCACCATAACCCTTCCGGAATCCATCTACACATAACAGGCCATTATAATCGAATACCTTCAAATAAATCAAATTACGGCGGCCGTTAAGCCTCGCACGTACCGCCACAAATCACCTGCATAACATAACACGCTGAAGGAACTAATCATTGCCACCATCATGCTGATTCAACCATTGCTAACCAAACCAACTTCTTCTACTTCACGCTTGACTTGCCTTAGAAATAATAATAGCTCCATTCAAAACATAACGAACTCAATCCGCACTCATCCTGAGTGACCCAATTTATGAGACCACGTCGTCTCAAAACCCACGAACCATCTCATACTCTCCTTATGCGCACGATAGTATTTTCAACTGGTACACCCATTCTACAAATTCCTCTACAAATCCGAAGTTATTTTCTCCCATTTCTCCAATGCTTCACCGCAGACCTATGATAACATAGAACACTCCAGGTCCCTTTCATAATCCACTGCAAAAGCTTGATATTTAAGCACATCACGGACTCGAAATCCTTGGGCACCGCACTAGGACCATTGTTGAGAGTCACCCACTCTGAATTGGTCCCAAATATAATCAACTCCAAGGCTCTGCTAGCACATGAACACCCTCTCAAAGAACCACCCGACTGAATTACTTACCTTGTACATCACATCTACACGAAGCATAAACTTTGAGTCTTCCCAAAACTCGAGCATGAATCGATAAGGCCAAATATAGCACACATTCCTCAAATCCTCTCGAATTACCATTGATTTTTTCCTTACTTAGTCGTAATAACCCACCAATACACCGATAACCAGAAACCGTACTAGTAAACAACCACACAATCTAATCGTAGATGGTGGGGCTCCCCCACTTAGCTTGAAGCTACAATTACATAGCCCTAGAACCCACCAGTATTCCTCTTTCCCCATTGACATCAGCTGAAAGTCCAACAATACATTCCAAACTCAAAGTCATGTTGCATCCAAATAAAATCTGTGGACCTAGTCACTGTCCACCATGAATTCTCAAATTTCTCTAAATTTTCCTTAAGGCGTGTGGCTATCCTACCACAGAAACCATATGCTACTCTGCCACTCTCCCACTTTGGTTAAACCCTCTCTTTTAAGAAACTTCTCGACCTCTGCTTCCCATACTTGCCCTACTAGCAATTCAATAACCGCGAGACCTTCCCCCATGTCTTTTCTCATCTTTCGCTGCCCAAATACTACCTCAAAGAAAAATCCATCACTATAGCACCTGACCTGATAAATTGCTACCAACTTTAAACCTCCTCGAAGATCATCTTTCCTGAGCCATCAGTATTAGAAATGCTGATTCGATTATGAAGACAACATATACCTGTCATATCTGACAATCGCTTCTTAGGCACTATTTCACAACATCCAGCGCTGAAGGCAAATCAAAGAAGACCATAACACCTCGAACCTTAATGCATACCAACAAGGACGACGATACTACATCAAATGAGAATTCCACGACACTCGAGAACATCAAGTCTCGCCACTCCATCAACCCAAGCCTGAGTATTCATAGATCGTTTGTCTTTCCTCCTCGGTATTTAAATGTTGAATCCCTAAATCGTGCACCGAGAAATCCTCCTTTCAAGTCATTCACTGCCTCGATACATAGACAAGCATCCTACCATTATACAAACATTATGCGATAACAACATCTGAACATCATAGCAACCTGCGCGTAGCCTTGAAACCATCGAAAATACAGTTACTGAACAGAAATGACAGAACATCTTTCCGTAAGAAGACGGTAATAACTTGCTCGAATGCGTTGGGAGAAACATCCTGCTCCCCGTCTGTAGTACCACTGCAACTCCTCGATGCCCATTTGACACAAGCGCTGAACAGTGTATAAGAACGAGTAGGAAGGATATAAAGGCATAAGCCTCAAAGGAATCAAATCGCACGATGAGAAATCAAGAAGGGAAGTGCTCCTAACAGCCTTGTAGCCTCTCGAAAATAAGTACAAACGTCTCCATATCAATCCGCAAGACTCTACTAGACTTGCTCATGACTCGTGAGGCCTAAGTGAACCTAATACTCTGATACCAAGCTGTCACGACCCAAAATCTAGTAAAGGTCGTAATGGCGCCTAACACCGCCGTCAAGCAAGCCAACGGTGAATGATTTACTTAATTACTCATTTTAATATTTAAAATCATAATTTTTCATTAATTAAATAGTATAAAATAGAATTTACGGGGTAAATGATAATATTTACACGAACTACAATAATGAACAACCCGTAAGAACCCTTAAAACCAGTGTCATAAGTGCATGAGCATCAACAAGGAAATATAATAAAATACAACATCTGTCCGGAATACAAATTAGATAGGAGAATATAAATAACTATGACAGAGATTCTGCAGGCTGCGATCATATCATGAATTGCAGCTCTTGGTAAGTCCCCGCAACAGCCGCGCCTCTGCGCCCAAAAGACCACCAGATATATGTTTCTACACAAAATGTGCAGCAAGTGTAGCATGAGTACATAAATCAACGCGTAGCCAGTAAATATCTAACCTAATCCCAGAGAAGTAGTGATGCGGGGTCTACATCGACACTTACTAATGGTCCAATAAGACAGTTACAATAAGAAGTAAACATATATAGGGCAGAGTAAACAAAAGAAATAAACAAGTGTAAATACGTGGTACAATCCTCCTCTCAACCGTAACTCTAACTCTTAAATAACATTTACCTCCTCAACTGGAGAAAATATATATATNATATATATATATATATATATATATATATATATATATATATATATATATATATATATATATATATATATATATATAATGGACCTCACCAGATAGGTTGTCATAATTAAAATCAGGAAAATTCCCAGATACACTGGCCTCTTGACAAATATTACGCACGATTCCATAGGAGTATTTTATAAAAATACCGAGGCGTACGACCCGATCCCATCATAATTTGGTACATAACCATCGATACATCTATTATATTGCCGAGGTGAATGGCCCGCTGCCATTAGAGTGTGGTACATAATCCTGTCAAAGCGAGCGGCCCGATCCCATAATAGTGTGAGCACTGCCAAGGGTCGAACGACACAAACCATAGATGTATCTATTACACTGCCGAGGCGAACGGCCCGTTCCCTTTAGAATAAGAAGCTTTGATGGGTCCTTGACCCCACTCACGAATAAACGTGCAAGTAATGAACTTTAAGGAAGCTTTTCGATGAAGACGCACAACACGAGAGAAATTCTTAAGGAGAGTATAATTATTCCACGGCTAATCATGAAGCCCCTCAAATCTCTACAATGTCAAGTCTATCATTCTGTGCAAGTCTAGGCTCAAGTCGTAATGTGAAATAAAGGAATTAAACAAGCAAAGATAACCTCTATAGTACAAGTATAGCATGGTGTGAACTAAAGTCTACCCGGACAATAACATGAATCTAACTACATACGGACTCTCATCACCTCATGCGTACGTAGCCCCTGCAAAAGTAACACATATCAAATACATCACCTAGGGGTAGTTTCCTCTCACAGAGTTAGACAGGAGACTTACCTCGCTCCGAAGTTTCATAACCGATTCCAACACCGCTCTGAAACTAGTCAATCAATGTGTAAATCCATAAATATATACTCCAATACTCATTATAAATCAAATTACAACAATTTCCAACTCCGTTCGAAAAATCGATAAAGCCAACCCTCAGGCCCACGTGCCTGGATTTCAAAGTTTTTTGAAGATAAACTTCACCCATAACACTATGAACTCAAAAATATAATTTATTCACAATTCCATGTCCAATTTCGTGATCAAAATCCAAAAATACCAATTTCAAGGTTTTTCTTCAAAATCCCAAATTTCTACAAAATCCATGTTTAAATCTACATATAAATCATGTATTTAACTTGTAATGGGTGGGAATTACTTACCTTGTGTTGCTTGATGAAAATCTCCCCTTGAAGCTCTCCAAAATCGCCCAAAACAAGAGAGAAAATGAGTAAATTGGGCAAAAATCCCGACTTAAAACAATCTGCCCAGACCCGTCCTTCTTCGCGATCGCGGGAATACCTTTGCGATCGCGAAGGCTAAAACTCTGCCTCCATATTTTTCCTCTACGCGTTCCCAACCCTAGGGCCGTATTCGCAAAACCTTGCGACCACTCCCCTTCGCGTTCGCGTTCCACGAGCCGCGTTCGTGAAGGCTTAACGCCTAGCAGCCCCCAGATCCTCTTTCTCTTCGCGTTCGCGTAGGCTTCCCCAGCTTCTGCCTCGCGTTCGCGTCTCCTGCATCGCGTTCGCGATGGCCGAAACCCAGCAGCCCCAAAATTCCTCTTCACGAACGCATGAGATCCTTCGCGTTCGCGAAGGAGGAAAGCAAACACCACCACAGCAGTGACTAAAATAAGGAGAATCGATCTGAAACCATCCCGAATCTCACATGAGGCCCCCGGGACCCCACCCAATCACACCAACCAGTTTCATAACGTAACACGAACCGGCTCGAGGCCTCAAATTACATCGAACAACATCCAGATTCATGAATCGCGCCTCGAATCAAACTTATTATTTTCCAAATTTCCAAATTCTATATCTTTTGCTGAAACATATCAAATCAATCCGAAACGACTTTAAATTTTGCACACAAGTCCTAAATGACATTACAGACCTATTTCAACTTCCGAAATCGAGATCCAACCCCGATGTCAAAAAGTCCGCTCCCGGTCAAACTTTTCAAGAACCTTCAAATTTCTATTTTTTGCCAATGACCCAGAAATAACCTACGGATCTCCATATCTACATCCGGACATGCTCCTAAGACCAGAATCACCATACGGAGCTATCCCCAGGCTCGAAATCCCAAACGGACATCGATAATATCAAAATTCACTTCAACACAAACTTATGAAATTCATCCAAAATGCCAACTTTCCATAATAAGCGCCGAAATGCTCCCAGGTCATTCAAAACCCGATCTGATCATACGCCCAAGTCTGAAATTATCATACATACCTATTGGAACCTTCAAATTCCGATTCTGAGGTCGTTTACTCAAAAGTCAAACCTTAGTCAATTCTTCCAACTTAAAGCTTCCGAAATTAGAAATTTCTTTCCAAATCAACTCCGAACTTCCCGAAAATCTAATTCCAACGATAGGTACAAATCATAATACATTAAGTGGAGCTACTCAGGGCTTCAAATCGCCGAACGACGGGGTAGAGCTCAAAACGACCGGTTGGATCGTTACATCGGGGCTCCATACCAAATATCCACACAAGTCTAAAAACATACGAACTCGCTCGCGCAATCAAAATGGTAAAATAACATCTAGAACCACGAATCGGACATCAAAACGCATGAAAATCACAATGAACTTCAAGAACTTCTAAAAATACAACCTTGCGTCCGATTCCTATCAAACCAACTCGGAATGACACCAAATCTTGCAAACAAGTCACAAATGACAAAACGGACCTATTCCAAGTTCCGAACCAGAATCCGGACCTGACATCCATAAAACCAAATCATGGTCGAACTTAGGAAAGTTCTAAGCCATCAGATTTCCAACTTTAGCCAATTATGGCCAAAACTTTCTAGGAGCGTCCAAATACAAATTCGGGCATACGCCCAAGTTCAAAATCACTATATGGACCTAACGGGAACCGTCGAAACTTCGATCCGAGATCAAATCTCGCAAAAGTCAAACTTGGTCAACTCTTCCAACTTTAAACTTCTAAAATGAGAATCACTCTTTACTATCAATCCCGATCCACTTGAAAATCAAAACTAACAGTACACGTAAGTCGTAATATACCATATGAAACTATTCGTGACCTCAAACCACTGAACGAAGTGCAATTGCTCAAAACGACCGGTCGTGTCGCTACATTTCCTTACAAAAATATTTAAATGAATTAGTAACTAAGTAGACAAAATAACGTGAAATCGAACCTCCACTTTTATTGTACTTCAAAAAGGCAAATAAAGAATTGCATAAATAGAGACATAAAAATGAGTTTTCTTATACTTGTAACATTTTTGCAAACTTCTGATATGTGGATCAAATTCAAGTCTGATTCAAATCGTCAAGAATGAGTTAAGCGTCACGTTTACAAATGTTTTGGGGTTCATCGTCATGCCGTTTAGAACATGCGGAGATGGGCTAGTATGATCATCTGCAACTTAGACTGCAAGAAATTGACAAAAAGGCAAGAAAATGACCTTCCATTTTGAACAACATAGCGAAATTCAAATCTTCCTTTTTAACAATTTCGCGTGTCAGCAGAAAAAGAGACACTATACCTTTTCGTTTGCTGTTTGAACTTTGAAACCATATCTCCACTGGTTTGCAAGATAAGCTTTAACCCAACTTTAACTCATCTCACGTTTCATCGTGTGAATAGAGTTTCACATGGTACAATATGGTGATACTTCTATTGGCAATTGTAATGGGGTGAATACATCTATGGGCTTTTATTTGAAGATGAAAATTTTGGGAGAAATTTAAAAATAGCCAGATTTACAACTGGTCGTTCAAAAATAGCCCAATTTCAAAAGTAATCGAAATTGAGCCACTTTTTATGTAAAGATAAATCTGAGCGAAAACACTGTTCAAAACCCGGAAAATACTCCAGTATATTATGCTGGAGTTCCAGCATAAGTATACTTGAACTCCAGTATATTATACTGGAGTTCCAGGATAGTATGCTGGAACTCCACCATAATATGATGGAGTTCCAGCATAAACACACTAGAACTCCAGCATAATATACTGGAGTTCCAGCAAGTATATTGGTCCAATATAATATACTGGAGTTTGGAGCACCAGTGCTCCAGTCTCCAGTATATTATACTGGAGCCAGCAAAGTATACCGGTCCAGCATAATATGCTGGAGTTCATACACAAGTGCACCGAACTCCAGTATATTATGCTGGACCGGTATCTATTGCAGCAAAACGGTGGCTATTTTTCATTGACTTGGTAAACGCTGGCTATTTTTGATTGACCGGTCCGAAAACTGGCTATACCGTGCTAATTTTACAAAAAATTTGAAATGAAAGGGGACGTTATCTCTAGCTAATGCTGGGCTAACACGATGGTTTAGAGTTTGGGAAAAAAACACCGTATACCCGTCTAAGATTATTCATTAAATAAAACTTTTTTATTATGGAACCTTAGTCCTTATTTTCTTCTATGCAATACAAATTTATACAATAACTAGCCATTGTATACTATTAAAGTATGTTAGTATTCCAAATCAAAATAATAATAATAATAATAATAATAATAATAATAATAATAATAATAATAATAATAGTCCAATAAAATGGAAGTATGTTTAGTTTGAATACGATATTCCAAATCCGAATATTATGGAATCTTTCGTTTGAATAATATATTTCAAATTAGAATATTATGGTATATTTAGTTTGAATATTGTATTCTTCATTAGAATATCATGGCACGTTGGTTTGAATATTATATTCTTCATTAGAATATTGCAATTAGGCATGTTTTGTTTGAATATTGTATTTCAAATTAGAATAGTGTGATATATTTTGTTTGAATACTATATTTCAAATTAGAATATTATGATATAGTTGATTTGAATATTGTATTTTTATTACAATATTGTAATATGTTGGTCTGAATACTATATTCTAATATTATATTTTGATTTGGATATTGTATTCCAAATTAGAATATTTTAATTCTATTTTAGTTTTTCTTTTGATTACATGATGGAAGAGAAGAATAAAAAATATGGAGGACTCCATTGGACAAACAAATGGCGAAGAAGTATTATCTTGTCCATAATAAATCTGCATTACTGCAATTGAATCTCAGTTCTAAAGTACTCCTTCATCTATTGGTTGATCAACGATATTTTTAATGAGAGAACTACTGGACTCATGGTCCAATCGTCTTACCTAGTCAAGAAGAAAAAATAACCGACGAACTCAAGTTGATTCGTGTAGTAATTGTATATATATTTTTTTCCTTCAATGAAAAACCCTAAAGAATGTGACTAAGATTAATGATGTTTTGATAATGTTTGTTTTGGGCTAAGGCGGCATGCCAAGATTTTATTTGACTGAAGATAGAAGATACGTGAGAGAATCAGTGAGAGATAATCTAGTTCCTTGAAAGATGGAATTTGTTTAATGGTATATAATGATATTAAAAAAATTAAAATAAAATAAACTTTTATAAGGTAGGTATACAGGGTAAAATAAATATTTTAAAAGTAGATGGAGTTAACCGGTGTTTCTAGTAGGCATAAGGTTGGCTTGGTTATTGACCCACCCATTTATTGAACTCAACACATCTTGACCCAATCCATCTCAACTCATTTAAAGTTTGGTTGATTTTTAGCCCAAATTGATTCATGAGTGACTTTGCCAAAATATCTTAGAATTAAATTATTTTTTTGTTTGATATGTTATATATGAACATAATAAAAGAAAAAATATCTTATTTAGTAATTATATAATTCATAAGAAAACAACATAATTAACTAAAGAGTGATAAGAGTTGTGCGTTGTTTACCCGTAAAACGGTACAGTTGAATTTATACGTGGTTTCTAGACAAGTGAATTAATTGGATCCTGAAATAATAAGATAATTCAAGAAATATATAACATTTAGCCGTGGTATGAAGACGAAATGACAGAAATAAAGATTCTGGCGGCGAAGCCTCCAGGCACAACAGTAATAAGAATAGAAAATAAGAAGATAAAATCATATAGAGCTTTGAATAGATTATGGTATCAGCTTCCCAGAAAATTCCTCTCCTTACAATGATAACAGAGCTCATTATTTACAGCTACATCTAGGGAACAAGGTCCTAGGATCATGCCCTTCTTTAATGTCAATTATGAGGGCCATTGATGAAGAAGTAACAGTGAGCATAAATGACAGATTCTTTGTAACGAGCAATGCACTTAGTGTCGTAGAATATTCTTCATTAATGCCCCCGGACGGAAAGAATTGCTTCTTTATGAGTCTCATCCCCAACGATGCCAAACGGGATAGTTGCCTTCAGTTCCATGTGTCATTCTTTTAAGCGGCTACCTGTCATAGCATATTTTACCCTATACAGATAGTCCCCCTGCTTTTCGGTGACATAGCTTTGTGTCACCGGGAAGTTGGTAGAAACACTCTTTTAGCGGGAATTACTATGATTCCCTCTGAAGGCTTCTGATGGTTGATTAGACACGCGTCTCTCTGCATACGTGTCATCCCACGATTCAGCATAACTTTTGCCGGTTATCGAGATAATCATTTAGCTGCCAAAACTTTTACTTATACGTATCAACCTTTTCCATTTGTAGTCCATAATTTTGCAAGCTTCTAAGATCTTCTTTACTGTTCTTTTAACTCTCTTCAAACAAAAGGCTTTTCTTTCATACAAATGGCTTCTTCTTCAAAGAACGTCAGCAAACGCACCCACCACCCGTCAGAGAAGCCGATGTTTAAAAAGAAATTCCCTTCGGTTAATCCTCGCACGTGGGCTGTTGGTAGATACTCTTCTTCCATCCGTCCTTCCATATGAAGGTAGATTGTTGTTGCCATGATTTGGACATTATTGCTCCTGATCTAACAGAGCAAGTAATCCTACCCACGGAGGGTTCCCTTTACTTTGGGTGGGTTCTCTTTGAGTGGATATCTTGACTCCGTTATTGCGGAGTTCTGCCTCCTCTACCAGGTATGTTTGGCACAAGTAAGTCCTTCTGTATGGAGGATGATTGCATGTCTTTGGTGATTGTGCCAAGAGACGGGAGAGGAGCTATCTTTAGCTCATGTGATGAATCTCTATTACCCCAAAATCTTCCGCTGGGGAATAATAAACTTCAACAAACGCGCCCACCATGCTCTATTATCTAGCATGGATGATGATAACGACATGTGGGTGGATGAAACAGTTCATTGCAGTTGCCACCAATGACATCATTCCGGCAACGGCTTTATCCTTTCCGGGATCATGGAACTGCACTCGTAAGCTCCTTGTCCATTATCCCTTTCATTAGAGATTTTTTTCAAACTCGCACTGACCCTCCATTTTTTGCATGTTTCAGTAACTCGATGGGTTCCATCTAGGGTTGAGGGCTTGGACCGGTGGGTCCAGAAAATCTTGGATATTTCTACGCCCGAAACCCGTACATGAAAAGAGCTGGCCCTCAAATATGGGTGGAAGGAAAAAATTATGGTAACTTAGACTCACCTTTTTTCAGCTTTTTACGTGAAGAAATTGATTGATCTCTTCTACCTTTTTTTTTGAAATCAGGTTTAACCGCAGGCTCAGTTATCGTTCCGGAGGAGGATGTTTTAGATGACCCTGCTAATACGGCGAGGCTGCTTCAAGATGAGCTTACTTGAACAGGTGTCTCCGGGCCTACTTCGAGTACAAGTGTTTCATTACGGAGTCCCCGGTCAGAGAAAAATCAACCAAAAAGAAGGCGTTCCTCCGCAACCGGGGGAAAGAATAAGAGGGCGAAAACTATTGTCCCTGAGCCGTCTCCAGAAGTTGTGATGACTAGCCCTCCTCCCGGGCCTGTCATAGACATCGTGATGATCGATGATGATGGAGAAGCTAGTGATGAGGGAGCTTCTCTACATAGAAGGCGACTGTCACGACCCAAACCGATGAGCCGCGACGGGCACCCGGTACCTTATTCAACCGAGTATCAACGTAGCGTATCTTTCTTATTACATCATCATAGATAGGTGGGCCAGAAGGCGTGTCATGATACAACCAGAGTAAACATGAGGGAATACCCGACATAGAACGTCCCAACATGATATAAAAACTCATACATGTGACATACGTGCCTATAAGGCCAACGTGTTCCATTATATACTTTAAATATAGGCCCACAAGGCCATACAAATATCCGTACACATGACATCTGTCTACAAGCCTCTAAGAGTACATACTTATCATAAAGGTCGGGACTGACCCAGCCGTACCAACCAATGCATGTACTAATCATACTGACTAGATAAGCAACTCCGGAGCAATGGAGTGCATCAACATCTTCCGCTGAGATGATAGCCTACTTGGAGGACTCTCGACCTATCTATCAGGACTGCGGGCATGAAATGCATCGTCCCCAGGCAAAAGGGACGTCAATACAAATAATGTACCGAGTATGTAAGAAATAAAAATCAGTAAATAATAGACGTGATAGAAACATGGAGTAAAAGACTCGACATGTAAGTCTGAATAACTCTGTAAATAATGAAATACTCATAGTGTCATGCATATGCGTATGTATGTCATGTCGTGCATAGGTACATGTGTTCAAACATCATCAAGCCTCTGAGGGCATCCCATCATATCATCTCGGTCACTGTGGGCAAATCATTAACGTATACCAGCTGATTAGGTGGTAGTGCGTATATAACGCCATAACCTTTCCCATATCCCATAGACATAGGCACATATATATATATATATATATATATATATATATATATATATATATATATATATATATATATATATATATATATCTGGTCATGGGTCAATGTGCACGTATAAATGCATGAAATGCATATGAAATACGTTAATAAAAATCTCTTGGTACGTCATAAAACCATTATGCTTCTGATTACTATCATGAAATAAACTTTACCAACTTACGTATTTTTGAGACCCATGAACAGATGATAGAATAATATGAAACATGGGGAATCAAGAACATAAGCATCTCTAGTATTTCTATGAATAGAGTCATTTGTGGAAGTTGTGCATTTGCTCGTTTCATTTGTATCGTATGGATCATGTCAAAAAGAAATAATAGATAGCCTTAACATACCTGAGTCGATTCTCTTGACAATCCTCTAACGCACGTTAATTGCGACAAAACACGGAACAAATTGTAAGAAAAGCTCGAAGCAATAACGTTGCTTATGCAAAGACCATCTTGGCTGAAAATTTTCCTTAAGTGATTAGAATTAATGTAACCATGAAATGGAAAGCTTGTTTGAAGCTCTTAGAATTGACGTTACTAGTGTAGGGAAAGTTTGGTTGATATTCTTTATGAAATAGAAAGCTGGCTGAAGCTCTTAGAATTGACGTTACTAGTATATGGAAAGTTTGGTTGATATCCTTTCATAAGAGATTTAAATTGTTATCCTTAACTTTATAGGTGGATCTACCTAATTAATGCTTGGTGTCACATTTCTTTTAAAGTGTGACACCTTGCATTCTTTATTACTTAGTCAATAAATTGATAGGGATGCTTGGCGCTTTGGGCGGAGGGGTTAAATCTTATCACATAATTAAGAATTATCTCAACTTACTTACAATACTACTTACTTTTAATATACCTTGAACCTTACTATCATGGTCATGTAGTATCTTGTATGGTACTAGTCCATAAATACTGGGTATTATCGCTCGAACCGTATTTTATACCAAATCAACAACCTTCAATAAAACTCATTTTCTTTGATTCGTTTACCCTTTATCTTCCACGGCACTTACTTATTGCTTGTTATAAATAGCATAATACTTATAATCCATAAATAATCTCATTCCCGAGCTTATGCCGATTAACTTACGACGAAACTTTAACGAAGAAAAAAAAATGCGGGATATAACATCTCATTTTCGCGCTCTTATTTATTTATTTATTTATGGCGTACTTTCACACACGAAAATATGGGGTGTAACATTATTCCCCCCTTTGGAACATTCGTCCTCGAATGTTGACTGATGCACTTATCATTATCATAACCCATAGCTCTTGCGAATACTTTAGTACTTCTCTTGCCATCTAGGCAACTGTTCTGTGATTAAGTCCAAAGGCCAGGGCATTCCCCCAATTAGTCATCTTTCTCATACCATGACTTGTGGTTGAAATCTTTCCAATCTCGTAAATGTTGCTACCTTCTATCATGCAACCTGTATGACTCTGACCTAGTAAGTGCGCCTATGCGACTTTTTTTTTTGCTCTAGCTTCTAGCCAATCTCTAGGCCTCACTTTGTAAACATATACAGAGCTTGATAAAATGCTCTTCTGGGCATTTGTATGTATACTAAAGTTCTTTGCTCGGTACTTTGTTGAAATTACGAATATTGCTATATCCTATTTCATAGACCCGGTTATCCATCCGTATAACTTTACTGCTTCTAAGTAGGTCATACTATACCATAACTCTTACCTCATTTCTCGTTACTGAGGTTTGCTACCAAACTCCAGGCTACTTTTGTTACTTATCCAATATATATAAATTTATGTCGTTTAATGCTTCCACATTACTGTTCATCTTAATAATGACGGCCTAATCTCATCTCATACTTTATAACTTTTATCCATCTATTGCTGATTCACCTCAATATTGTTCTATAATCTACCACTGATAACTTAACCTTTTATGTAACAGTGCCGCTAGGGTTTAGAGAACATCTGAAATGATTAGACTGATCCACCAGGGGCGATACCATGCTTTCATAACCGTATCTCACAGCATCCTAATGTGATCCACCTTAAGTGGGTATTTTAATCCTGTCCAATTCATGAAATCCCTTTCTTTTCTTCGTCAGATCATTACTCAATCGAAGGCCCAAACGTCATCCTTTATCTATCACAATTACACCCTCATTCTACTACCAGGGCAACATTCTATCTCTTCTAAATGCTATTAGTCTTAGACTCCTTTGAGTTCATTCAAGCTATACTGAGCTTTGCATAACTTAGAGAAACCATCGGCTCTCTTGTTTTCACGAGCTTCATTCCGAGGACTTATCTATTTTCGTCATCTTCTCACTTGCCTTTTCTAATCCTTACTCTTGTCTTCCTAAAATCTTGTCGCTCTACCATTCTTTAGCTTGCGACATACACATATCTATTTATATTACTTGCAACATTCCTTCAACTTGCTTGCCCCATAGATTTCCTTATGTTATTCTGGAACATCAAGCGAGATATCACATCATCTCTAACTCTTCTTTACTCTCCTGACTAGGCCTCTCAATACCTAGAAACCATAGGCTGGAAAATATACCATTGACGATGCTGCTATCATTCCTAGATACTAAATCCCCGTGCTTCTAGCCTTCTATCCGAAGTATGGACTATTCACAACCTTCTGCATTTGAGTATCTCGTACGTTGTTCACCTTTACCTTACTTACCTTAAAATATCGCATCACATCTTTTATCTCTTTCATAACCTCCCTTCCACATAGGTATGATTCACATCCACAACTTGGAGCTTTATTATAATACTGTAGACATGTAATTTTTGACCCTCCCCAAGATTTTTTATATTTTAGCATGTAAATATTTAATGTAGGCCTAATATAGCTATTTCAGCCATTTTTGACTTCTTTCCTTTATTTTCGTCATAAAAATGGAAAATTACAAAAAATATTTTAGCTTACGTTTCTTTCATAAATTTAAATAAGAATTATACAAAAACAGTACCTTATTTTTATCTTTACATAATTTTGAAAATACAAAAAATATATAATAGTTTCATGTTAGATTTTGCATTGTGTAGTATTGTATCTTATTTTAAAAGGAGTTAATTAAGGTGTTGGATCATCATTTTAAGAATTTTAGAGCCCAATTCTTGGCCCAATTCGGATTAGTCCATTAAGCCTAGGGACCCTTCTAGACTCTTCTTTAGAATAAAAATAAATAAAAAGACCCTAAGAACCTAATACACAAAAGACCTAGGGACTAATTGGCAAAATACAAAAAAATACACCTAAACCTAGACTCTACCTATAAAGTAATGCTTAAAAAATCTGAAAAAGGGATCTGGGCGCAGCTTTCATCGAGGGCCCCCCCGGACCCATCTTCTCCAACGACCCCCCATCCCCCCCATCCCCTGTAACTTGATCCCTCAACCAAACCAAGAACCTTCAGCCGCAGAACAGGACACACGACCCCTGAATCCCCATGAGTCTCTTCTCCTACACAACAACAGAACCCTAAGACGAGAGAACAAAGATCAGTCGCAACTTCAATCCAAAACAGCCATGGCTGCTGGCTTCTTCTTCTTGAACTGGACAGACCACCGCTGAACCCAAATGACGCCATCTCCATAACCATCTCCACCGTCGACTGTCGTTCTCGCCTCGTTCCCGTTCTTTCCCCTCACCTTGCCATCCTTCCAACGCCGAAACACACGCACACACGGACATAAATGAACAGATTTCTGAAAGTTTGGAAAAGAAACAGAATACACAACGTAGAAGCTAGAAACGAAATGAAATAAAAGGCGAGAGATCCGGGTTGCGGCGAGTTTTGGTGTGATTCGAATTTTCCGGCGAGTTCTGAGTTCGTCGGAGGTCGTAGCTTGAGGTTTCCGGCGAGCTTCGAGGTCTGGGTCGTGATTTTGTCGAGGTTTCCATCTTGGTCCAGTGATTAATGTCGTTTTTTTGTGTGAAGGTTCAATGTAAGACTCACTTTCTTTCATTTTGGATTTGTTTTGATTACATGTTTCTTTCTATGTGTTTTGCTTCTTCAGTAACTTGTGTGAAGATTAGTATTTTTCTTTGATCATTTGTTCTTAGTTGTTGGGAATTGATTTAGAAAATCATCTCATAATTGAATTGATCCAAGGAGTTTGTAATTGACAGTGAACTTGTATAAGCTAGGTAAGAAGTTTGTAATTGACGTGTTGGTTAAAGTTTGGTTACAAATTAATTTGTTCACTGTTTGTTGCCAATCCGCTCGGTTCGTTTTGGCAGTAGAATTGTTACAAATCATTGCTAAGCTTAGGTTTGAGGTGAATTTTAAAATAGCTAGTCAAGCAACTATATATATTCTGGCTAGTTTGTCGCAAAAAATTTATTTGGTATTCTTGGGTTTGAGGTGCGCCGTGCCAAATAAAATTTCAACTGCACGGCCCTCGTTTAATTAATCCTGTTTATACTTAGAAATCAAGGCGTGCCATTTAGCAAATTTCCATGGCCCTTGCAAAGTTAACAATGCGTAGTTGCTTTAGGCGCGTTATTTTAATAATATTACTTTCCTAAACTCGGGTGTGCATTTCATGTGACCCAAATCCAAATCTTAAAACGTTGAATAAAATGTGTTTCGGACTGCGGGTGCATTTCATGTGGCTTGATCCAAAGACATATTTTAGACGACGTTAAATCTTCTTTTAAAAATGAATAAAGCGGTTAAAAGTGAAAATGCACATAGGTTTAAATTGTTTCTAAAATCAGATAATTATGCCAATTATAACAGTTGAGCGACCGTGCTAGAACCACGAAACTCGGGAATGCCTAACACCTTCTCCCGGGTTAACAGAATTCCTTACTCGGATTTCTGATTCGCGGACTGTTAAACAGAGTCAATCCTTTCCTCGATTCGGGATTTAAACCGGTGACTTGGGACACCATAAATCTCCCAAGTGGCGACTCTGAATCTTTTAATAAAAAATCCCGTTTCGATTGTCCTTTAATTGGAAAAACTCCCTTTATTATACCCCTTCCCCGGGGTGTAGTGAAAAAAGGAGATGTGACAGCTCTGGCGACTCTGCTGGGGATAAGAACCCAGAACTTTTGGTTCAGGGTTCAGAATTCGAGCTTAGATGAATTGTTATAGTTGGCTTTATTTATTATCTGATTTTGTTACATGTTTGGGCCTAATGTACTAAGTGTTGCTTTTACCGCTTTGATATTCTATGAACTGTATATAAACTGTTACGAAACCCTTCTTCTCTCTGAGTCTTCTAAATCATGAAGGAGTGTGCACTTCGTGTGACTTCTTTTCTGTTAGAGTCATATCCCAAATTTTAGAACGAGGTTCGGATAAGTTGTAAAGCCGGCGAAGCTTCTGTATTCCCGGTACGCTGCCCCCCCTCGGCTCGAGTTGTCCGTTCGGGTAAGCCAGGTCTAGAACAATAAACCTAGGTTTTTACACCTAGAATAACAAAACCTCATGCGGGATCCCTAGTAGGACCGCTTGTTTGCATCATGTGCATTTGGCTTAGGGGACTCAACACAGGGGTTGGGTCCGTCTAGGACAGGTGTACCCAAAATAACAGACCATCTTGATGCATCCTATGTGCTATATGTCGCATTTATTCAAGGGTAAAAGGGTCATTTGGCGGACCAAGGATAGCTGAGGGCAAATGAAAAAAATAAAAAAATAGTGAAAAATGAAAAGAAAAAAAGAGAGAGTGAAGTGTGAAGATAAAGCGAGTGGGGCCCAGTTATATTTTCTGTCACATTATTGTTAAGGAAGAGAGGAAGAAAAAAGAAAAATAAAAAATTCAAAAAGATTTTGCACTTTTGCATCATTTTTCAAAAAATCAAAAAAATAAAATAAAGAGAAAGAAAATCCAAAAAGATTTTGCATGTTTCATCATTTTTCAAGGAAAAGCAAAAATATGTTTTCTCTAAATTAGTTGTTTTTTTAATTCTCAACCGTATCCAATCTGCCCGAACTACGCATACCTGATTCTCGTCTTTCGGGGCGTGATACGTAGGCAACCCACATAGGGTCCGGTCTTCCTAGTAAATCTTAGTTTCTTGGCTTTGCGGGGTCTTAGCCAAATTTTGTACTTTTAGCCACATAGGTTAATTTTTGAAAAATAATCGCAACCATGTCTTGCATATGTCTAGTAGGGAATGGTATTGTCTCACATAATGTTGGTTTAAGTTTTCTCATACATGTGTGGATTTACTTACCGGAGTTTGAGCATGACAGATGCCTCAGAGCCACTGCATTCAGAAGTTGCTTAAGGAGATTTTTTTTTTTATGTCGTCTTTTACTTTCTAATTTTGTATAGTAATGTCGGTTTTTTTTATTACCATTGTATTTTCTATTTTTGCATCTGAAAAGTGTGTTATAAATCAAAAATCGAAAAAAAAGAGATGTTGCATTTTATATTTCCGTTAGAAGTTTTCTTTAGAATACTAATTCTAGGAATAAAAAAAATTATTTGAGGTGGTTTTCCTTTATTGAATTAATATCTAGAACTCAAAAACAAAAAAAAATTTGCTTTTATATTTCCTTTAGGACACTAGGACTAAAAACTCAAAAAATGGGATTTTTCTCTTTTGATATCTCTTTAAGAGTTTTCTTTTAAGGTATTAATTTCAAAAATCCAAAAAGATTTTCTTTTGAGATTCTTCTTTGGGAAATTAATGAAAATGAAAAGAATTATTTTCATTAGAACTTTAGGATTTTTGTACATAGAAGAAAAAAGAACATACTTTATCTTTTGTTTAAAGTTTCTTCCTTTAGGCAATCAAATTGAAATCCAAAAAAATATTTTGTTTTATCTTTTTCATTGCTTGTTTCGAAAACTTACATCAGGATATCAAATGAAAATTCAAAATATTTTTCTGTGGTTTATTCTTTAGATTTTCTTTTTTAAAAAAAAGAATCAAAAAATATTTTTCTCTTGTAGGATTTTCCTTAATAATTTCTCATAGAGTCTTATTTTCAAAAGAAGAAAAAAAAACAAAAATATTTGCTCGTTAAGCTTGAGTTTAGAATAAGTTATAGAACATTAAGTCTAGAAAATTCAGAAAAAGGGGGTTTTGCTTCTTTTATTTCTCTTTTCTCATCAGAGTAGTCATTAAGGTAAAAAAAGAAAAAAAAGAGAACGATAGCTTGTTTGTTTTATTCTCGATCTTCTAGAACTACGCAAAGATCTGATTCATGCGGGGTCATGATACGTAGGCAACCTACATAGGGTTCGATCGAATCATTTTTTTTTCATTTATTAAAAGAAAAAAAGAAAAGGAAAAATGGAAAAAAAGAGAAAAAAAGAAGAAAAAAGGGGTGAAATCATGGGATGTGAGGAAAAAGAGGAAAGAAAAGAGTGATAATTAGAAGGGAAAAGAGGAAGAAAAACGAGCAAGCAAGTACCAGAAAAGCAAAGAAAAGAGAGATTGAAATGAACAAATTGGGATGATGCCAACTGACCCTTGTACCCTCAAAGTCATTTTAGAACCGATAACTGTGGCTAGGTGCATTGCACATAAAGTGATGAGATTATCTTATGTTAAATGCCCTAACGCTAACGTAATGGCTTCATTTTGTTATATTCATAGCAGAAGGGTGGTTGGTTTGTGGTTCTTAAGGTAACTCGTCCATATAACACAAGGTCAAAGGGCAAGGTAGCCATGGCTAGCAAAAACTTGGGCACAAGAGTTGTTGACCGTCAAGGGAGTTTGTGGAGTCGGATTCTAAATCGAAAGAGGAGGTCCAAAGGGTGAAGCAGCAGATGGCAGAAATGTATCAGTCTTGGATCAGGGGGCATCCTCCACCTTCATTCCCCACTAACTACACTGAATACCCTGCAACTATCCCACCACCATCACAAGTCAAGATTCCCACTGCTGCTGATATCTCCCCACAATCTTTTCACACTCTACCCGCCAAAACCACCTCATATACCGCTCCTTTGGCCACTCATGCTCTTGCAGCTCCTCCACCAGCTATTTTTCCTCGATCCTCTAACGACACTGTGTTCAAAGTCCCGATGCCCAACACTATGCTCCAGAACCAACTTTCAAAGTCTCGGATCCATACTCTTACGCTCCTCATTTTGAGGCTCCTGGTGAAACTGAAAAGCCTAGTAAGACAATGGAGCAAGATGAGATATCCAGGAAGGTGAAAATCTTAGAGCAGTCTTTAAGAAACATGCAAGGGATAGGGAGCCAGATGAGTGTGTCTTACAAAGACTTGTGTTTGTTTCCTGACATCCAACTGCCTGCTGGGTTTAAGATGCCAAAGTTTGATTTGTATGACGGGCACGAAGATCCCGTGGCCCATTTGAGAGGTTACTGCAGTAAGATGAGAGGCGTTGATGGGAAAGATAAATTATTGATGGTGTATTTCAGTCAGAGTCTGAGTGGGGCAGCTCTGGAGTGGTACACCCGCCAAGATGCTAACAGGTGGTACACGTGGGACGATATGGCTCAGGCTTTTGCCAGGCACTTTCAGTATAATATGGAAATCGTCCCGGATCGCAGGTCTCTCGCCAAGATAGAAAAGAGGCCTAATGAAAGCTTTAGGGAGTACGGGCTCAGATGGAGAGAGCAAGCTGCCAAAGTCGATCCTTCAATGGAAGAAAAAGAGATGGTCGACTACTTTCTTCAAGCTCAAGAACCAACTTACTTTGGGCATTTGATCATGGCTATGGGTAGGCCTTTTAATGATGTGGTAAAAATGGGAGAAATGGTAGAAGAGGGGCTGAAGTCTAGAAAGATCATGAGTTATTCTGCTTTAAAAGTCACAACACAAGCAATTCAGAACGACACAAGAAGCTTGCTGGGTCAGAAGGAACACGATGATGTTGTCATGGTTGTTTCAGAGTCACGACATGGACCGAAGGGTCCGCTTCACCATATACCCAGCCTCAACTCCAACCCCAAACCTATCCCCGAGATCCACATAATCCACCTCAGTATTATCCTCCGAACAATGTCCGATCATATGTCCAACCATCAGGTCACTCCCTATGGCGAGCACCAGCACCACATAATGCATTCTTGCCTTCACAACATTTTCGAGCACCCAACAACCCTAGAAAACAGGGGCAGGGAAGAGAACAAAGGAAAAGAAATAGTTTCACACCAATTGGGGAGTCCTACACAAGCTTGTTTGAAAAGTTAAGGCATTCTGGCCTGATTGAGCCGCTCCTCAGCTATACTCCAGACCCATATGCAAAAGGCTTTGATCCTACTGTACGATGCATGTACCACTCTAATGTCCAAGGGCATAGCATTGAAGATTGTCGTTCTTTGAAAAGGAAAATAGAAAGAATGATTCAAGAAGGGGTAATTGTGATCAATGACAGTGACAGGGAGCATGCGAATCCTCTTGGGAATTTGCTGACTGAAGTTAATGATAATGAAGTTGTTAATGGTTTTGGCAATATTGATGTGGAACCCAGTGGCTAAGATGTCGTGCTTGGTAATTGGAAAGACGCTCCATTTCTTGGCTAGTTGGAGAGGAGTCTTGGTGGCTTATTTTGTTGTCATTTCTGTTGTCCAGGTTATTTTCAGGGTTGTAATCCGGATATTGTCTTGTGATTCAAACCTTTCTATCCTTTTATTTTGCCTAGTTTGTTTTTTCGTAGTAACTCGTTTAGTGTTGTCTAGGTTCGTTCCAGGGTTGTAACCCCAATTTATTTTACTTGTTTTGTTGTTCAAACTCTTTCACCATCTGTCTTATGTAATTTTGTTTTTTGTTATTTCTAGTCATTTTTTTGTTTAGCTCTCTTTTCTTTTTATAGTTCCTTTATTACTGGATCTAGTGACATGACATGCACGCATAATTCCAAGCTTGGTCTTAAAGTTAGTTTAATCATGAGGCAATGAAACAATTTTGAAGATGATAGGGAAATTTGAGGGAAATAAGTAAAGGCATTTTGAGATCACTTCAAGCCCGAATTGTGTAAAACCGGGGCAGATAGAACATAAAGAAATACTATTGAAATGCATCCTGCCGCATCAGGTTGAAACTAAAGGCAAGTTTGTCCCTAATTGGCAGGGGTCGTTCGTGGTGATGAGAGTGTTGTCCAATGGTGCTTTTTATTTAAAAAATGTAGAAGGAAAATATGTGGATATGGCTATCAATTCTGATGCAGTCAAACGATATTATGTATGATTTCTTCGGCATATTGTGTTTGTTTGTACTTGGCATGTTTTGAGGATTGGAATGACGAAGGCATTTTGTTCTGCTATCTAAACACTTTATCCTTTGTTACCCCTTTGAGCCTTATTTATTTTCTTTCATACCCCTCTTTTGGAATCAGTAGCAAAACTCAGAAATGCGAGCGCAAAAGATAAGCAAAGGAAAGGGAAAAAAAGAATGAAAAAGAGAAAAATAGAGAGAAAAGAAAAAGAAAAAAAACAACAACAACAAGAAAGAAAAAACAAAAGGAAAAAAAAGAGAAAAGAAGAGAAAAGAAAAGAAAAATCACAACAACAAAGTAATTTCTATGACATGAACTACGTTCGACCTGATTCCTTTTAAGGATATGTAGGCAGCCTCACAGTTCGGTCCCATCAAAATAAAAATCCAAAAGTCCCCAAGCAAAGAAACTGGGGCAGAAGTTGTGATTGTTGTAAGAAATCTGATTCCGGAAGTTGTAATTTTGAACCCATTTGAATTGTTTTGAGCCTTTGATACCCTTCCTTTCTAACCCCATCCAAAAGCCCACATTACGGTCCAGATAAAGACCTTCCGATCAGTCTTCGAGAGATGCCAAGGCGAGCAAGTAGAGGGAATCATATCAGGGGCAACACTCCGGTCCAAACAAGGGAAATGAAAAAATGAGAGAGTCTTATTGATGAAAGCCCTCACGGGTACTGCAAGGTGATGAAAGCTGAGAGAAATCAAAATGAGAGAGTTTTATTGGTGAAAACCTTCACGGGCACCATAAGGCGATGGTGAGTTGAGATAAAGACCAAAATGAGAGACGCTTGATGGTGAAAACCCTTCGGGCACTACAAGTCGAATAAGGATTGTGAATTAGATTGGATAAGCGGAGCATTGAATTTCACGGCGAAAAGGTATAACAAGAGTTGAACATCAGGCTTGCTTGACGGAATAGGCCACAGGTGCATGTCATGGTCATTAGAATTGGTATCCATATCTGATAGGTTTCTACCTTGTAGTTTTCTTGTTAGGAATCATCTCTTTCCATTGTGCTTTACTCTGTTCCTTTTGTCTTGTTTACTTCCTCTTCCTGAGTCTGTTTGGTCAGAACAAGTGAGAAATGACTTCAAAATTGGCCACCAGCATTCCAATTGCACAAAACAGGATCTGGCTAGCATATCAAAGTGGCATAAGTCAGGAAAGAATAACGCGGCACTGAGTTGGTAACAATCAACATGCCTTAGGGATTCATGCGAAATACAAAGGTCTGGTATATATCAATTCATGAACAATGCAATAGATAGAGGATGTTGGGTGAACGGATCAAAGCTATTATCTGTGATGAGGTTGACAGAGAAAGTGGTTAACCAATGAAAAGCAAGGTCTTCCAAGCGGAAATTAAAGTTATCATGGCAAGTGAAGGAACAATAGACCTCAAGGCCAAGGCCAGTGGTTTAAGTCGAGGAAGAACAGTATACGTACTGAGTGGGTGGCAACTGACGTGCTTTGGGATTCATGTGAAATAAAAAGGGTTGGTAAATGTCAGTTCATGAGCAATGCAACAGATAGAGGGTATTGGGTCTGAACGGAGAAGAGGTATTTTCTGTGATAAGGGTGGAAAAGAAATTGGTTAGTCAATAAGCAAGCAACGTCTTTCAAGGTGAAATCAAAGTTATCATGGCAAGTGAAGGAGCAATCGCCGCAAAGTCAAGGCCACACACCAACCACCATGTTTAAACTCACAAGTTTTCTTTGTCTGAAACACGGACGGAAGCTATGTTCATACCAAAGCTGGGAAGCTTGAAATTTTCAGGTGTAGTGCCCCAATTCTGCTTACGGAAAGGCTATTGAGAAGATCACACATCACCCCTAGGAGAAACACTTCCTAGACGGGGTTTTCAAGTTATATTTGTTGTAGGAGACGCACTTCCTAAATTGAGATTTTACCCTTAGGAGACGCACTTCCTAGTTTGAGTCATTTAAATTCGGCCCTAGGAGATGCACTTCCTAGTCTAGTTCATTGAAGTTTTACCTGTAGGAGACGCACTTCCTAATCAAGGTCTTTCAAGTTATTCTTTTAGGAGACGCACGTCCTAAATTGAAAGTTCATTCATAGGAGACGCACTTTCTAGTTTTAGTCACTGAAGTTTTCACCCCTAGGAGACGCACTTCCTAGTCTTGGTCATTTAAATTTACCCCTAAGAGACGCACTTCCTAGTTTGAGTCATCTAAGTTCTGCCCTAGGAGACGCACTTCCTAGTCTGGTTCATTGAAGTTTTACCTGTAGGAGACGCACTTCCTAATAAAGGTCTTTCAAGTTATTCTTTTAGGAGACGCACGTCCTAAATTGAAAGTTCATTCATAGGAGACGCACTTCCTAGTTTTAGTCACTGAAGTTTTCACCCTAGGAGATGCACTTCCTAGACTTGGTCATTTAAATTTACCCCTACGGATACGNCCTAGGAGACGCACTTCCTAGTTTTGGTAGGTTATATTTTTATTTTAGGAGACGCACTTCCTAAATTGAGTTTCACCCTTAGGAGACGCACTTCCTAGTTTTGGGTCATTTAATTTTATTCATAGGAGACGCACTTCCTAGCTTGAGTCATTGAAATTTCACCCCTAGGAGACGCACTTCCTAGTTTGAGTCATTGAAGTTTCACCCATAGGAGACACACTTCCTAAATTAAGAGTTCATTCATAGGAGACGCACTTCCTAGTTTTAGTCACTGAAGTTTTCACCCCTAGGAGACGCACTTCCTAGTCTTGGTCATTTAAATTCACCCCTAGGAGACGCACTTCCTAGTTTGGTTCATTCAGGTTTTATTTTAGCAGACACATTTGCTAGTCAAAGTTACTTGGTTTTACTAGTAGGAGACGCACATCCTAATCTAGTCTTTAGTTTACTCTCATCATTGCATCAGTAGTATAAGTGATTTACAATATTGCTAACAACTCACAAATCTTCCTAGTGCAAACTGGGGCAGAAAATTTCGTTTGTTTTGTTTGTTTCGATTGCAGGCACCCATATAGAAAAACAAGGGAACACAGAAAGTTTTAGCAATCAGGAGCCCGCCTGGAGAACAGAGGCATATATTTCATGTTTTAGCAGTCAGGAGCCCGCCTGGAGAACAGAGGCATTTATTTCAAGTTTTAGCAATCAGGAGCCCGCCTGGAGAACAGAGGCATTTATTTCGAGTTTTTAGCAATCAGGAGCCCGCCTGGAGAACAGAGGCATTTATTTCAAGTTTTTAGCAATCAGGAGCCCGCCTGGAGAACAGAGGCATATATTTCAAATTTCAGCGGTCAAAGCATCACTCAGAGAAACGGTAAAACATCTCACATCACAATTCAAGGCAACAACAAAAGAATTCCTTCAGGAGAATACAAGTTCACAAGGCAACAAGAACTACAAGAGCAAATTTGAAGACATAGATAGGACTTTTGTAATTCATAGATCATAGCTTAGTCTAGCTTCTTTTTATTTCGACACGGTGTAATAAGGGGGTTCAGTAAGCAGTAGCAGCAGTGGCAGCAACAGTGAAACCACAGCTTCATGGTAGTCCCAGCTACCAGACCTTCCCGAACTACACTGACCTGATTCCTTTTTAGCCAAGGATATGTAGGCAACCTCAGAAGCAGGGTGCGGTCAAACATTTCAAAAATGCTTCACACGGAGTATTCAAATGGGCAAAAATCGCTCGTATTTGCTCACTTATCTTTGCACGAAAACTCTTCGTGTTTCCGAGCAAAGAGGGGCAGTTGTGAGCACGTGATTTTTGCCCTATATGAATTACTCCCATAATTTCAAACAAAATAATTTCTTTTCATTATTTTTTTTAATCTTGTGATTTTTGTGGCATGTCTATCAATTGCTTGCATTCGTTTGTGCATTTTAATTCATATAAAAATATAAAAATATATGCATTGCATTTGGGGTTTAATTTTACATATTTGTGGGATTAATTAGTAGTTAGAAGGTCACAAAAATACAAAATCACAAAAATAGTTTACTTTTGTTTTAACTTTAATTTTTGGAATTTTGGTAGTTTTCCTTTGGTTTTTTAATTATTTGTGGTAATTGTTAGCTATAGTTAATTAATATAATGTGGTAACAATTTGATTTAGGATTTAATTTTTGTTTCATTTTTAGTTTTAGTTTAAAAAAAACTTAGACAAAAGAAAAAAAAGAAAAAGAAGAAAAGGAAGCAAAAGAAGATGACTTGGTCTTGGGCTAATCTCAGCTGAGGCCCAAACGATTCTGCCCCAGCCCCAAAACTAACCCCAAACCGCCTTAGCCCAACACCCCAGACCCGGTCCAGCCCTTCTCCCTCTAAACGACCCCGTATAATCAAGGAGCAATACCAGCCGTCGAGGTAACTCGATCTAACGGCTGGGAAGTATGGGTCTAAATACTAATAAAAATGTCCAAACACTACCTGCCCCCCCAAGCCCGTCTCCCTCACCAACCCTAACACCCTAACACAGAGACCTGTACGTGCCGCCGCCCTCTGCCCT